>NC_141853.1:17180099-17397599 GCF_024713525.1 Acromyrmex echinatior | reverse complement strand
GAATTGTTATGATTCAGTTTAAAATATATTTTACGATATAACGTACGTATATCACGTATATTTAAAATAATTGTATGCAAAGTTTATTGGTGTTTCCATATGTAATAATTTTGGGGTTTAAAACGTCGCATATGCATTTATTTATTTCTAGTCGCTATTATTTAGTGTCTTTTGTACTTTACGTTCTATTTAAATGAGAGTTTACGTTACGCGCATAGAACATGTTCACATTTTATATCTATATTATAAAACAAATATGACACTTTTGTTCATGTAGGTTACCTTTCACTTTTTTTAAACATGTTAAATTTTTATTTTATTTTATTTATTTCAACTGTCTTATCAGCATTTCTTGTCTATGTTATGTATATTTTATATGTACATTAACAATTATAGATAATAAACTTGTAATATTGTTGTATTATATTAGTATTTTCTTTTTTAACTTTCTTTGTACTATTCTTATATAAATGAGATATCTATATCATAGCATATCATAATTAATATATTTTCAATATACTTAAAGTTTATATTTGTAATAAATTTTGTTATGACAGATGCAGCATATTCCAGAAGTAGGAAGGCAGCATCCATACGCTGCGTCTGTACCTCCAATAAACAACCAACAAAACTTTTTAAAGCAACCGATTGTGGGAGAACAGAATTTATCAAATTCACAAATGCATTCTCCATTACTGTCGACACCACCTGGGGATCGCTCTCAAATAATGAGTCCTCCAGTAACAGGTATTCCTGGTTCTCAAATACCTTCACGCTTACCTACAGGACCTCCTCTTGGACATGGGCAAGTTTCTATGGGTTATCAAACTCATGGAACTAATCTCCCAAACGCTAGCCTACACCAGTCTGGAATAGCACCATATAATTCTGCACTACCACTACCACCACAAGTTGTAGCACCCCCAACAGATCCAGCGTCTGATTCATCACAATTTGCTCCTTCTCTTTCAACAATGGGACACTCTACAGCAAGTCCTCCAGGATCCAACTATTCTCAAGTTCGACAAAAGCAATATTTACCAACTATGCCTCCAATGCCAGGTCAAACTACAGCGAATCCTGTAGGACCAGGTTTAATACAGCCTGGACAAAGACAATATGGCTCTACTACCATGCCTCCATTACCAGGACAAAATTTATCCAGTCCTTTAGGAATGAATCGTGCATCACCTGGTATCACTTCAGGTTTTCAACCAACGTATCAGCAACCAGGATATCCTAATCAAATGGTATATATTTAAAAAATTTGCTATTTTAAGAGTTAATTAAGACTTTTTATATAAAAAAGAATGACAACTGTTTTTCTTTTGTAGGATATGTATAATAATCAAAGAAATCTATATCAAAGTGCACCAAATGCTACAGGATATCAACCTCAACATACTAGACGACTTGATCCAGAACAAATGCCGAGCCCAGTATGAATTTAATTTTTTTAACTTATTTTATATGCCAATATTATTTATTATCTCAAATCAAACTGTCTTCAATCCAGATTCAAGTAATACAAGATGATCAAAGTATAAGACGCGGAGTATTTATAACGAATCAGAAAGGTCTGGCACCACCTTTAGTGACGACAAATTTTGTAACTCAGGATCAAGGAAATGCTTCTCCCAGATACATCAGATCCACTATGTATAATGTACCCACTACTGCTGATCTTATAAAGCAGGTATATTGGAATAGAGTGAACAAAGAGTCAGTTTGTTATTTACTTATTTTGTTTTACATTTTTTTGATACATTTGTATCTTACACAGACTAATATTCCTTTTGGACTTGTGATTAGTCCAATGGCTCGGATTGTGAAAGGAGAATTTGAACCACCAATTGTAGATATGGGTGAAATTGGACCAGTACGTTGCGTACGTTGTAAAGCTTACATGTGTCCATTTATGCAATTTATTGATGCTGGCCGAAGATTTCAATGCATGTTTTGTAAAGCAACTACAGAAGGTAACAATTAATTAAGAATTATTTTGCATTCATAGTCATTTTTTGCATTAAATATTTATATCTATGTTTTTTATGTTTAGTTCCAAATGAATATTTCCAACACTTAGACCACACAGGTCAACGCTTAGATCGTTATGAGAGACCTGAATTAACACTGGGTACATTTGAATATATAGCCACAAAAGATTATTGCAGGGTAAATTAACTCAATATATTTAATCATTCAATAAAATTATTTTTAAATTTTACAACAATATATTAGTAAATAATTAAATTCAATATTTTAAAAAGTTAGAAAACAAAATAAAAATAAAAATTATTTATCTAAATCATTAAAATTATAAATTCATATGTATATAATTTATTAATTTATGTGTATATAATTTATTAATGTTGATTTCCATAATGTTGATTTATTCTTTTTGCAGGACAACATATTTCCAAAATCACCAGCCATTGTGTTCATAATTGATGTATCGTACAATACAGTTAAATCGGGATTAGTGAACTTATTATGTACAAAGATGAAATCTATAATAAAGAATTTACCTATTGATGATGGACAAACCAAAAGCAACATGAAAGTTGGCTTTATAACATATAATAATACTGTGCATTTTTATAACATCAATCCTTGTCTTGCTCAACCACAAATGATGGTTGTTGGAGATATTCAAGATGTATTTATGCCACTGTTAGATGGATTTTTATGCGATATCGAAGAGAGTGAGGCAGTTATCGACAGCCTTATGACACAGATTCCTCAAATGTTCGCAGACACTCGAGAGACAGAAACGATTCTTGCTCCTGCCATACAAGCTGGATTAGAAGCATTAAAGGTACTTAAACTAATAGTGCAGTTATATGTATAATCTGGAAAGAAAATTAAACAAAAAGTGTGTAGATAAATTTTTTCTTCGTCAGTGATCAAGTATAAGTTAATAAGATTCAATAAGGTGAAATTATATCCATTCAGTGAAATTATACATAATTTTATTTATATTGATTATTATCATAAAACATATATAATTATGATTCCAGGCATCGGAACGTGCAGGTAAATTATTAATATTCCATTCATCTTTACCAATTGCCGAAGCACCTGGGAAACTGAAAAACCGTGACGATCGTAAAGTACTTGGAACAGATAAAGAAAAAACGGTATTAGGTATGTATTTTACAGCATTTAGAGTAATGATGATTTGTAACTTTTGTAAACCATTTTGTTTTTTATAGCTCCGCAGAACAATGTCTATAATAATTTGGGTCAGGAATGTGTCGGTGCAGGTTGTAGTGTAGATTTATTTATCTTTAATAATTCATATGTAGATATAGCAACAATTGGTCAAATTTGTCGTCTTACTGGAGGAGAGATTTATAAATACACTTATTTCCAGGTGAGTTGTAGTTCAATAAAAATATATATAAATATTTATCAAATTTATTAAAAAATTCTATGTAAAATATATTTTTAATATGCTTGGCTTTATGACAAAATATTCAGAAATATAGTCAAGGGCTTTCTATTCCAGGCTGATATCGATGGTGAAAGATTAATTTCAGATATTATTAATAACATTAGTAGACCAATTGCTTTTGATGCTGTTATGCGAGTACGTACATCAACAGGCGTTAGAGCAACTGATTTCTATGGACATTACTTTATGTCTAATACAACGGATATGGAATTAGGCAGTATAGACTGCGATAAGGTATATTAGTTATTTCATTATTAATTAATTACTGTAATTTTATAGAATTACATTGTGTAGAACAGTATAGAACAAACATAATTATTTGTTAATATTTATCTGCTTTAATTTTATTGTATTTAATTAGTTAATATTTTTAAAATTTTTATTTTTAAGGCTATTGGAATAGAAATTAAACACGACGACAAATTAACGGAAGAAGAAGGTGTGTATATTCAAGTGGCTTTGCTGTATACTTCTTGCAGTGGTATAAGAAGATTGCGAATCATAAACTTGAGCTTGAAAACCTCGTCTCAAATGGTCGATTTATATCGCGCATGCGATTTGGATGCCATAATAAATTACTTTTTTAAACAAAGTAAGAAAATTAAAAGTGTCATATGATTATAAAAATAATATTTATTTAAATAATAACATGTAATTACTTTATTAGGTGTTTTTAAATTATTGGAATCTACTCCAAAAACGGTGAAAGACAACTTGATTGCACGATGCGCAAACATATTGGCTGTATATCGAAAGCATTGTGCAACACCATCCAGTGCTGGGCAATTAATCTTGCCAGAATGTATGAAATTACTTCCACTTTATGTAAACTGTTTATTAAAAAGCGATGCATTATCAGGAGGTAAAAATATACTCTATATGGACATATATTCAGCTAATATATTTATTTATCATTGTATTTATTTATTTATTTTCATTTTAGGAGCTGATATGGCCATTGATGATAAATCTTATGTAATGCAAGCAGTTACAACAATGCCTATTCCTCTATCAGTTGCATATACTTATCCTAGATTACTTCCTTTACATAATGTTGATCCTCAAGATACGGAACTGCCTCCAATGTTACGTTGTTCTATCGATAAATTTACAGATGATGGCGCTTATTTACTCGGTAAAATTACATAGAACATTGACATATTTAATCAAAAATATTAACTTTTTAAACAATATAAAATTATAAATAACATAATTTAACAAAATCTCTACACAATTTTGGTTTTTAAAACACTATCGTACTATTCTAATATTTCAAAAACTTGCGATTGCTACATCTTTATTTTTGAAATATGACAAACACATATTAATATTATTTCATATATTTTACGTTTCATTTTGCAGAAAATACGATACATATGTTCTTATGGTTGGGTATGGCACTTTCTTCTCAATGGGTACAAAGTGTCTTCGGCGTACCTTCGGTGGTTCAAGTCGATACAGATCGTGCGCTGCCGATCTTGGACACTCCTTTAAATAATAGAATCACGAACATTATCAATCGAATACGCGCCGAGAGACATCATTGTGTAAAAGTAAATAACTTTCTTAATATAATGCATAAATAGATTATACTAGATCATGAAGTAATTCTATTTCTTTGTTACAGTTAACGATAGTGAGACAACGTGAAAAATTGGAAATGGTTCTACGCCATTTCTTAGTTGAAGATAGGGGAAATGATGGAAGTCCTAGCTACGTTGATTTCCTATGTCACATGCACAAAGAAATAAGAACACTTCTTAGTCAATAAATAATTTTTTAAGTACTCATAGCTAGAGCTTGTATTCGAACTCTGGCTATTTCGCATCGATAATTTGTTATCTCATTGCCTAAAGAAATACAAGCAAGGCTTTGTACTCAATCATTGTATTTTTGTGTGCATCCAAACTTGCATTAAGTGTTACACAGACAACATACACACGCATATGAAATGGTTTATATTTACTATTTTGAATAGAAAAAAATTGAAGCTATAACATTTTATGGTTATGAATAAGCATATATAATGGTAATATTTTTGCTGTGCACGGTGATATGGTTAACACAAACATACTACATATAAAAATATTAAAATAAAAATAAGATAAAAAATTAATAAGGTATTAAAAAATCAATAGTTATCTCTTGTCTCTGCGTTGAAAGTATTGCTATTATATTACATGTGCTTTGACACTATAAAACTTTTCAATTTTTTTCTATTAAAAATAATAAAGATATGCAAGGTGCCCTAGTGGACCATCGTCTATATGTATATCTGTACGTATATTATGCGCGCACGTACGTGTGTATGTGTGTTGTGTGAAGGAAAGAGATAATATGTTCGTAAATTTGAAAGAGAGATTGAAAAGAACAAATGTATTCTTTTCTTAGCAAATATAATAATACATAATTATTTTCGAAAGAAAAAATAATTTATAATTGTATATTTTATAAAGTAATGTCACAAAATAAATTTTATATATATATATATATATATATATATATATATATTTCAGTAAATTATGATCACAAGAGTTAATATTTATATATTTTTTTATTTTATGTACCTTGATAGATATTTAAATAATCGTTAGAATGGCTATTAATGTAGCATTATTCAAAACTTTTGATAGAAGAGATTACGTTTGGTAATTAAGTTTTCATTTATCAAAATAGAATTTAAAAAACTTAAAAACTTTGAAATGAATACATATGTGCTTTTCATCAATATTTATTTTAAACTTATTTCACCTTAAACAGACATGTATACACAGACTGGCAAACAGATTTAAAAGAACACAATTGATCATTCCGACAGATATCGATACGTACGAAGAAATATAGCTATGTTACATCTTTCAGACGTACAGAAAAACACATAAGTATCTATAAAATTGTATTACTTTATATTTTAGATCATTAATGTTATTACGTTAATAAAGTATATTAAACTACAAACTTATGTCAATTAATATTTGTGTTAGTTTTGTTAATAATATCAGAATTAAATATTATACATTAATATCATTTAAGATAATCCAGATAACCAAGCGTGATTAATCACATCGAGCAAACTAATTCGCTGAATTGTTGAATAGTTATTGTCTGGTTGTTGTATTCATATCAAGTATCTTATCGTACTAAGCAGTATGAATGATCATACAGATATTTAGTTGATGGAATTTTAAAAGCAAGCTGTTAGAAGTATTAGTATGGTATGTTACCAGCAATGTGACTGCAACAACAGAGTGATTATGACACTGTATTTACGAAAAGTTGAATCTTTGTTTCTAACTATAAATTAAATGGATAAAAGTAAGTGACATGAATTGTAATTACTATAACGAAATAGATGAAAGAGAAAATAATTTATAGTGATTGGATAATAAATTGTCGAAATAATATTATATAAAAAAAAATTTTCTAATGATTACGTTGTATTTGTGGTTTAATCATTTTGGCTTTATTTATATATTATATACACAAAACACACACAATAGGTAGCATCGTCATAGGATGCAAGATTTATATATCAAATAATTACATTTAAAAAATTAAAATGATTCTTTAAAAATGATCGTATATTGTACATATGTGCGCGAACACGCACATATGCGAAAACAGGAATTAATTTAATCCTCCATAACAATTCGCATAAATACCTAAACTAACATAATTTTAATATATCTTTTAATATTAAAAAATTTAGTAAGAAACATGCAATATATTGTATAAGCTGTCCCTAAAATAAATGGACGAATTAAGGGAATGTATCTTTAATTATTTTATAATGATTTATCCTCAATATATTTTCTCACTTTTGCTAAAAAGATATGCAACAGTGTTACGCTCATATGCAACAGTGTTAGTGATTAATGTAGGTCTTCACTTTCACTCTTCAGTCGTTCGTGTTTAGCACTTGATGTAATCGCAATTCTGATATTTTGCGATACTATTAGAAGAAAAGTCATTCTGTTACTTCAGTCAGGCGCTACTCGCTACTATTATCGTGTAAACTTGAGCCTCATCAATTATTACATAAATATAAGGAAAAATATCGATCTCGTAAGATTTTCAACAGTATAACATTTATTTGAGATCATTCATATTGTGAAGGAAACAGATGTCACGAGGGATTTTGATATTACATATGTCAATCGTCTAAACGTGTTTCTATCAATTAAAAATACACATCTTATCGCAATTTAAATACAGTCTTATTTTAATAAAGATACTAATAATGGACAAATTTAATTGCTCTTACGATCGTGTAAAGTTTGACGAAGCTTGCGTAAATGTGATATCTGACAATGGAAACTTTAACAAGTGGCTGTATTCGCTCTCTATGGATTGTTTATTAGTAAGTACAATTATAATATTTTATATGTACAATTTTTAAAATACAATTTATCTAATGTAGTAGATAATCATATTATTTCGTGATTGATATTAAATTTTTAATAGTAATTTATAACATCGTAGTAATAAAATCGTGTAGTAAAAGATAAAAAGAAAAATTTAAGTAGTTCTTATTAATACATTACGATTCGTGATATATTAAAAAATTTTATAGAATTTCATTCAGCAACATTTGATCAAAATACTAATATAAAATAAAATTATCAAAGAAAAAGCAGAGTAGACTAATTGATAAATAATTTTTAAATAGATTTCGTGTGTAACACAAATTCCATTTTTTTGGACGGTATATAAGTTTGTAGGCGCATAATAACTGATATATTTTTAACTTTTCATTATATTTTTTTTTTTAGTGTCCGTATAAACGAATAGCGCAGATTTCAAACAATATCAGTCTAAAATTCAATACGATCGAAATATTAAAGTGGAGAATATTAAACAATAATGGAAGTGAGAAATATGTATCTTCCAAAATTACAAGGTAAACTTATTATGTAAATTAATTATTTAGTTATTTGTTTTAATTATTTAAGTCAGTTATTTAAATCAATATTTATTTTATATATACTGCGTTTTTCTGAATAAATTTTATTAATAAAAGACATACATACATATACATATACATATGCATCTCCGATGGGAATTTTTCTTAGAATTCTTTATATAATTTTACAAAAAAGTCGTACATTTTATTAGGTGTTGGAATTAATTCGTAGCGTTTTACAAGTGATGGGAAGTACTTTCATTAATGTATTTTTTAATGCTCATGTGAAATAAATAACATTCTTTCATTAAAAAACGCTACGAATTAATTCCAACACCTAATATAATAATGTTATAATTTTTTGAATTAGAAAAATTTTAAAAGGAACTTATAAAATCTAAAGAAGTTTAAAAAGTTTTTCAAAAATTTTTGTAAATTTCAAAGAAGAAAAATTATAAGACATTTTACTAATAAAAAATATATCTATATATTTCATGACTATATTAAAAATATACACATATATATGTTTATATGCCGTTTTTAACTTTAACATATTACTCTAGATAAAAATTCAGAATTGTTTCTCAGAATTGTTTAAAAGATAAAAGTTTTAGATGGTCCAGTTTTAAAAACAAAATATTATGCGCTAAATTTTTTAGAACATGCAATTTTTAATGATTTCAACATTATTAGCATTGTTTTAGATGCAATGTCATATTTTTTCGTATTTTGATTTTTCTAATCGTTCGTAATTCACATCTTATTTTAATTAATATTTTTCAAATCTTATCTTTTAGCAATATTGTTTGCGAACTGACGCCACATTTAGGGCAATATGGTTTATACGAATTGGCAGTACAAAACAACAATTGTAATCTTAAAACTATAAAGAATCCAACATATCCGTACACAGGTATATATATCTAAACATTTCTATGTCTGATTAAATCTTGAGATGATTATAGAAATGTTATATGACATTAAAAATTATACATTTTGAACGTATAAATATAAGATATCAGATTGATAAAACGTATCTTATACTAGTGTAATTATCATTTTGTTTGTTTATTGAACTTGATAACTGGCATGAAGATATTATCTGATATCAAGATATCAATAATATTAAAAAGATAATTATTGTTGATTATTATTGAATATAGAATTATAATGATCACTTAAAGGATCGATTAAGATTATAATAAAATATTATAATTCTAAATTTTGAAGGTATCGTTTTTATTCTATACTAATCAACAAGAATACAAAAAATTTTGACATGCTATTTTACTTTAAAATACTAATGTTCTTACATTACATATCGTTTTTCAAATATAAATTTTGAAACATAAAAAATAATTTGGAAAATATTATATATATATATATATATATATATATATATATATATATATACATACATACATATATATGTATAATATTTACATGTGATAGACAGCTGTCTAAATAGATTTCTTCTCTCCCAGTTTCTTTACAAAAATTAACAAAATAATAGTTAATTTTGTCAATTATTATTTATTATTCGACAAAACAATTATCGCTATTTGAATTTTTTTACTTGACTATGCTAATAAAAAAAATATAAATTTTAATAAAATCTGTATATATTTTTTAAATAATATTTTTGCAGAACTTTTCATTACTTTGGGAGTAATTATATTTATCTTATTTGGTATATCTGCTGGGAGATCTTTATGGCATATGATCACAAAATGCGTTACAGGTGTCAAGGATAAATCAAATAATAAAAAACTAGCAAAACGTCGCGTAAAAGCAATCGATACATTCAGAGGGTATAAATATATTATTAGATATTATTAGATGAATTAAAAAGTAATAGCTGTATTTTAATGACATTTCTAAATGACAATGTTGTTTCAAATGTTAATTTATTACATAGTATTGAAAAAATGATTATGATGATGATTTTTTAAGCTTGTATATTTAAATTTGTTTAACAAAGTTTACATTTAAAATTATTTTGATAGAATAAATGATGAATGAAAAATTATTAGGTGTATGCAAAGTTTTAGTCTTTTTTCTCAAAATTTGCCTTTTTTACAATATACAGGTAGGTCAAAATACAAGCGGGACAAATATAACCGAGAATTTCATACAATATTAATACAATTGCTTATATGATGCAGGGCCAGTACTCTTTTCATGATTTTTGTTAATGATGGCTCTGGTAGTTATACCGTATTGGAACACACAATTTGGGATGGCATGTTACTAGGAGATATAGTATTTCCTTGTTTTATGTGGATTATGGGTGTTTGCATTCCTATAGCTTTATCGGCACAGTTAAAGCGTGGAGTTTCTAAACTTCAAATCAGTTATTCCATTTTAAAGGTAATTGTTATGAGAAAAATATAATTTATATACGTTAAAACATATTGATTCGCTTAAAAAAAGACATTGAAAATGTAAAAAAAATGCAGTCCGATATATTTTTCATCTTAATCTTAATAATAATTCTAATTTCTGTCTGTTAATATGCAATATCTGCTTTTTATCGCAGAGAAGTTTCCTTCTATTTCTGATAGGTGTTTCGCTGAATACATTAGGAACAGATTCGCAAGTGGAAAATATACGGATATTTGGAGTTCTTCAACGATTCGGAGTTACTTATTTAGTCGTTAGCCTAGTGTATCTCTGCTTTCCATCCCAACAATCAAAAATTCTTCGGGTATGAAAATATTAAACATTTTTGTAAACCTCATAATATAAATATATTATATTATATTATATTATATATTATATTATATATTATATAAATATATTATATTATATAGATATGTCATGTTCTTTGAATGCTGTGATATTCTTTTTTCGCATCTATATGCGATATCGGATATGAAATATTGGAACAAAACTTATATTAAATAATTATCTATGAAAAGCTATAACGAAATTTTGGTTCTTGTTGAAATAACATGTGTCTATATTTTAACAGATATTTTTTATACCTTATCAATAATAACAATATAATATATATAATTTTTAACTCATAAAAACTATAATGTATAATTTGACAATGTGCGAATCACAGATAGTAACATAAATTCTTTGTGTACTTACAGAACACATCGCCGACTTGGATAATGCGGAAAATGCAAGATATATTAAGTCTTTTGCCACACTGGTTTGTAATGCTGATTTTCGTAATTGTACATTGCGCTTTGACGTTTTGTCTTCCAGTTCCTGGATGTCCCACGTATGTACCTTAACTTCGGTTTCTCTAATTTTTTAATGCTATTATTTATTATGTAAGTGAGTCTTATATTGATCTTATTTATAGTGGATATCTTGGACCGGGTGGAATGCATGAAGATGGTAAATATTTTAACTGTACTGGAGGTGCAACTGGATATATTGATAAAACTGTACTGACTTTAAACCATATTTATCAATATCCAACTATTAAATCTGTTTATGGATCCGGTCCTTTTGATCCCGAAGGAATTTTAGGTAACTTTTGTTGTTTATCATTACAGTTATAAACATAATTATTAAAATATGTATTATGTATTTAATAAAACACATAATAGAATATTTTCTGGAATCATTAAATATTTTTTTAATGATAGGTATTTTAGTCAATAAAATCAATCTTTTTTTTGTAGCAAAAGATCATAATTTGTTGCAGTTTTGTATTTTATCCTTCACATTAAAGAAAATTTAATTTTTAACTAATTAAATCTATCGTGAAAAGCACATCGCCATAATTTTGAAACACTTTTTGTGTTTCTAAAATATGTTTGATATATTTTCATAATCTCATGATATTTAAGCTTGTGGAAAGCGATAACTGAGCTTATGTTTATAAAGAAATAAATGTTATTGTTAGTTTACATCCGCGCATCTATACCACATTCGCTGTTATTTTAAGCTAAATAATCTCTTAAGATACTAATATGGCTCTGTGATTTTTTTATGACATCTTAAGAATATTATAATAACCAATCACAGGACTATATTAACGTAAGAACAAACTTTATGAATACCAATCTTTAAGCTTGATAGAAATGATGCCATGTATTACAAAATTTATTGTAAAAAATCACTGTTAACTGAATTGTATTTTAAGATCGATAATTTAATCGGCGCGTGATTTGTATAGAATTAGATAGGTATATAGTATATAAATTTACTCTGAAATATTATTATGTACGATGTACAAAGCTTTAGCTCGAACCAAAAAATCATTTCGCTTCTTAGTTTTAATATATTGTTTATAATATATTTTAATATATTGATGTATAATGTCATTATTGTTTATTGTTTTTATAAATATTAAAAAAAGAAGTATTTCAAAATTTTTTAGACTGTTCTTATTTCAAAATTAAAAAAGTAAAATGGAAAATTTTAGCGCGAAACTGCTACTTTTTAAGTTACGGTAACCATAATAAGTTACTTTTGAGAATCAGTAACTAATAACAGTTATAATTAATTACTATTTTAATTCAATAACAAGTAAGAATAACTAGTCGCTTTTAAAAAGTAACTTTTTCTGTATGTTTTTCTAGGATGTCTTACAGCGATATTTCAAGTATTTCTAGGTGTACATGCTGGTACAATTCTAATGTTATATAAAGACTGGAAGGATCGTGTTATGAGATGGCTTTTGTGGGCAGTGTTTTATGCTTGTCTGGGTTGCGCCTTTCATTTCACTAACACTATACCTGTTAATAAAAATTTGTGGTAAAGTATTAAAATCCATTCTATTATATATATTGTATAATAAAATTTAGTTCTGTTATTTATTACTACAAATAGCATTTTGCACAATTTTATTTTAATACAAAATTATAAAAATGATGATAATACTAATTTCTCTGTGAATCGATATAATTACGCAGGTCTTTGTCATTTGTATTCGTTACTACTTCTTTTTCTCTGGCTTTTCTTTCTGGTTGTTATTTGCTGATCGATGTTGCTCAAGTTTGGCGAGGTGGCCCTTTCAGAATCCCCGGTGAGTAGCCATACGTTTTGTTTAATTTACTCTAAAACTTTGCCGTTAAACGTATTGATAAAAATACGCAGATAAAATAATCCAAAGGCATGAAATTATGAAATAGAGGTTTCAAAATATTAGACAAAATTAGACAAAAAGTTTTTCTATGTCAATTAAAATAAATCACATTTAATTTTCTATTTAATTATAAAATCAGTTTTTAAATGTATTATGTTAGCGGCAAATTAAGTATAGAATTTAGAGTTACAATATTATAAAAAAAGAATGTGTTTTTTATTCTAATTTTTAATATTTTTATTATGTTTTTCATAATCCAATTAATTCAGGCATGAATGCACTGCTGTTATATGTGGGTCATAGCGTGTGTTATGAAATCTTTCCATTCCATTGGAGGATCGGCGCCATGGACAGTCGTGCGCTATGTTTAATTGAATCAATTTGGGTAGTAATCCTTTGGGCTATTATAGCATATATTATGCATCGTAAACGAACATACATCACACTCTAAATATATCTGTTTATAGCACATTATTACACACATTATATTTTCAATTTAATTCACGTATAAACAGACTGTTATGTTTGTATTTATGAAATTAATAATTACATATGAAATAAATGAAATTAATTATAAGAAATTATGTGAGAATATAATTTAAAATTACATACAAAAAAAAAATATATATATATATAATGTAGAAACTTGTTTACAATAAAGTGCAGCTTTTAAATTTAATTAATAATATATTATTATATAATATACGTATATACGTTTTATATATGAAACTATAGGCCACGTTGCGTTCTTGGGAATAAACAAGAAGATATTTATTAGCATTATCAATATTATAAATAATTTATTTTACAACTTGGATGAGTAATACAGTGATAGCTTCAGGTAACAAGATTAACAATATATGTATACATATGTACGTTTACACATATATTTTTAAAAATTATGATTAATATTTTTAAAAAGAGTGTTATTACAATTTCTGTGATGATCCATTCATCTTAAATAAACAAACCACGTGCTCGTGTTCACATAATATAACATACATATTGCGACGTGTCGACGTAGCCAATCTACTATAATAAGCCGTTAACATTTTTTTTTCTTAGAAAATTGATTAAGAAATTTTGAAAATTAATATAACTCATTAATAACTCATAATTAATTGAAATTTCAAAAACGAGTTTAAGTTAAATATTTGAAAAAATATTATACAAGATACAAATATGTATTCAATATATATAATAATAACTAAAAACAGAATCTATTATATTTTCATATATTTCGAAAAAAATTATATATGACGCAAAATTCTATTTTAATTCTATTTTATTCGATATTGAAATAATTTATATTAGTGACTTACAGCCCACTTTGAAGAAAGCCTTTGATTTTTATCGATGGATCAGCAAACGGCGACGTAAGTACTATGGATTATTGTAAACAAAATAGAAAAAAGCGCACTAAACAATTCGACTTTGCCTAAGCAGAATTTCACCAATCATTTCTCAGTAATCAGTTGCATCAGGACCTGAAAAATAAGGAATTATATTTTTTAAGAGCAATCTTTATATTGTCAATTTACGAAAAAAAAACAAAATACATATTAAAAACTATATACATATTGTGCATAATTATGTACAGTTTATTTAAATTAAATTTAAGAATTTAAGAATTTTGTATGTGTGGTTTGTGCGTGTATGATGTGTATATGTAAATAAGTGAGTGTACATGTGTATGTGTATATGCATATATATATATATATATATATATACACATATATACAATATACACATATATACATATATAATTCGGTTATATCACAATTTTTTCGTCCGCTACTCTTTTCTTTCTCTTATAATTTCTTTACTTTGTACATTCACATAAAATTTAATATAAGACAACTGCAAAAGTTATTGTATTTGGTATACGTCAAACTGTCGAATAATTTCTTCCGTCACACTGTTTATCCGTTTCTCGAATATTTTAGACTCAAATAATTTTATTTGTGTTTCTTTATCAGTATTAGTTACAACATGCATAAAGCAATCAAGCGTTGATAATCTAACTTTCTGCGAAATACAAAAACAGAAGAGAGAGATACAGAAAGAGAAAATAAGAGAAAAATAATAAGGGAAAAGATTACATGCGTCTATAATCGAGAAATAAGGAATACAAAAAAAAAATAAAATAATCAAATCTCCGTATTCTTAACACTTTTTACATTTTTTTCTCTCTTCTTTTCTCCGCGCGCCTATAACTTCATATTTCTCACATAAAATATGTGATTATACACAGAATAAAAAAACCTCAAGTAAAAAACGAAAAGTACGCATATACAATATATCAATAACTATTTTTATTCTATGCATATTATATATTATTGAAGTAAGAATAGGTTTAAAAAGAAGTGTTAAAAATAGGATGATTGATCGCGAAATGTTACAAATATAGAGGTTCAACTATAATAAATGATAAAAACGAAAGAAAGGAAAGTGGGAAACCTGGAGAAGAAATCAAGAATGATACACGAATATATGGAAACGATATGTACCGATAGAAAAAAAAATCACGTAGCCCGTAGAGCACCTTGGGCATGCTCAGCCCTGTCTTGTGAAGAGAATCAAGAAAAAAATATGTCCGTGGATCGTGGAGAGCGGTTGCTCGCAGCGGCAAACACACCGGCCTCATTCTGCCTTAGGGCCATCAGCAATAGTTGGTTTAGTATTCGCATAAGGACATCGGGATAGGAGGAATCACCGACGAATGTCGTTAGTTCTGGTCGATTTGCTGTGCCAGCAGGGCTTGCGGCACGCTTTTCGTACTCTTGATTCTCGGACACAGTACGTTCACCTTGTAGGTCCAAAAGGGCGTCTTACTGTTGAGGATCTTGAAAGCTAGAGAAGGCATAACATCGTGCTCCTGTGGGTTAGGTAATTTCGTGTTTTTCCAAATTGAAAAATACGAATTATCCTTTGAAGGAATCTCCGGCTGGTACGCCGGATGGTAGACCTTACAGTCTGATAAATTCATGATATTTCCATTCATTGCTGTGTCGTGAAATTTTCGACAAGATTGCTCGTGAATAGGTGAATATTCCGGAGATGTTAAACCGCTGGAATAGTTGGAGCAATAACTGTCATCATAGTTGAACGCGTTTGTCTTAAGCGGTAAACTGAGATATTCCTTTCTGCATGGATCTGTTCTGGTACAGTCAGATAAAATGGAATCGTCGTTCAGAAGCCGAAAGAGTCGTGAATGCGTTTGAGTTCGTTGATACTTCTTTTGCTTCTTCGTAATGGCAGACTCCGAATCTGTGTCGATCTCACGACACTCTGTGTCGATCTCAGATATCATTCGACTTGTATCAGAAGTAACTCCACTGTCCTCGTCATCGGTATCCTCATGAGAATCTTGGATACTCAACAAGTATTTCATATCTGTCTGACAGAGACCTTTCTGTCTGTCAGGATCGACACATCGATCATCGTCGACTATTACGCAACAATCCTTCTGATTTGTTTGATCTGCATCGACAGTTTGAAGTGTTTCAAAATTTTGCATCCAGGAACTTTCGGACGCAAGCTTCGACTCAATAATCGTCTTGTCAACGTCAGTGGATCCGAAATTATTACAAGCAGATTCTACTTGGCTATAATTTTCATCGTTTACTGATCCCTCCCTAATGATTTCCCTGTCTATTTCAGAAGCGGTACAATCATCGACATTCTTCGGCGCTGATTCCACGACGTTTATTCCGTTACATTCTGTTTTTGTAACTGGGAATTCCGCCTCCGTGTTCTGTTCTTTGCAGTTAATTCCGCTAACGTTCGTTGAATCTTTCTTGAAAGTGAAATCCACATGCGGTACCGTTGTCTCGATACTCGCTTCATTTTTCATGCTTTCTGCTGCGCCTGTCGTATCTGACATGTGTCTCTTCACGGTAAAATTCACGCTGGTATCATTACTAATATGAAAATTTGCGCTAACATCGTCATCCGTATCATTTTTAGCGGAACATTCATTACAAGATCTCTCTGCCTTTATTTTACTGTTGCCGACTGTTACAGTGGTGATGTCTTCATTGTCCTCGGACACGAAAAATTTGAATTTTAGAGGCAAACTCACGCTAACCATTGTAGCTTCGGCATCATCGGACTGATCATCGGTCACTTCGAAAGAAGCATCATTCTGTTCATCGATCTTCTTCTTACTTTCGCAATAAAGACTCTCAGAACTCAACCGTTCTACATCTTCGTAAATTATGCCCAACTGATGGGAAACGACGTTATCAGTTATTAGGCTCTCTTGATCACATTGCTCCGTATTCGATACGCGACTACTTACAGAATTCATCTTAGACTCTTCTAGACTAGAAGAGTCGAGATTGCTTTGATTATTCATGTCACCCTCTTCGTTATATCCCTTCGACTTTGACGTAAAATCCTGCTTTAACGTTGTGCAAGAATTTCGTTCGTTTGAATAGTCGTTTTTTTTTAAAAGTGCCTTGTCACCGTGAGTATTATTTTCGGAATTGCTTTGCGAATGTCTACATGAATTATCGACATTCGAGCATTCCGAATAAGCAGTGGGATCGGTATAATTCTCACTGGAAGAAACATTACGCGGATTTCTCTTCAATTTCTCGTAAGGATTTATACCTATTGAGTAACCTTCGTATGAATCCGAATCACTATTAGACAATGTATTATTGGAAGTAGTATCATTACAATATTTCTGGCAGGAATCCGAAAAATGCTCGTTATCGGAGACAGAATCGCTAGAATCACTAGAATCATTGGAATCACTGCAATCGCTAGAATCACTAGAATCGCTAGTGTCTATGTATGTGTAATTAGGCACATTGATATGCAGACCAAATGTTTTCTTCGATTTTTCAATGTTATTAGAGATCATAATTTTGTTGGGATCATCTGACGTATCATCTTCCTCATCAACTATGTTCATCGCCGTCTTAATACCATTTTTATCATCATTGTAATTCTCGCAGACATTTTTGGGATTATGTGTCCCGTTCGATTGTGCATCCAAGTGATTAATTCCCAAATCGTTGGGCAAGGTGTTTCCTGATTTATTGATCGAACTGTCTTGCACAAAGTAACTATCGTCCTGAGCAGGAGATGAATGAACACTGGCATAATAATTGTGAACGTAGTTACAGTTATTTTCGTCAACGTGCGATTGGACATCATTGTAACCTGCTTGAGGGCAAATTACAGCAACGTAACCGTACTGGTCTGAAGAATTTTCTTGGTTGTTTATTCGTGCCACGTCCGCAAAGTTTTCGTCATAAACCGGATAAAAAAATTTATATCCAACGCACGCATTTTCATCTGGATATTGTAAGTAAGGAAAGGAACGCTCGTCCGCTTCGTTTGCGGACTTATTGGGTGGAGCATTATATTGCACAGGATAATAGCCCCACCAACCTTCGGAATGCGACCAGAAGGAAACGGGTCGAGGAGAGAAGAATGCATCTTGCTGATTGCCCGGCAAGTTATTCTCTGTTCGACAGGTGTAATCTGCTTGACGATTTTCTTGTGTAGCTACAACAAACAGCACAATCCATTCAAAAAAAGTTAAATTCTGTACAGAGCGTAAGACAGAGCCGTGCGTGTCGTCTTTATTTTTCTGCCTGAAATTTCCTTCTCTTAATCACACGTCGCATTATGTACTGCACGATCTACGAAACGAGTTTAGAAATAGAAAAATTGTCTATATCGAAAGTACGTCTAAGTTTATCCGCGCTTTCAGTTTTATTTCGCTTTCCCTTTTTCCTTATACCATTATGCCTAGTTGATTTTATTTCGGTAAAGTTGGTATATTAATACGGAATAAAGCGAAATTATTCGGCTGAGAAATGAGAAAACTTACACATCCTGTGTTCAAAGGAGAAAATATTAAATATTATACAATCAATATTATACAAATGTAATATATCATACAATCTGGTTAAATGTCATAATAAATCATCGTGATAAATTTCAACATTTAATTGTAATTGTATTCATGGGAAAGAATATATGCTTGAAAATACAAATGAAATTATATTTTAATATTTTTAACAAAATAGTGTATATATCAAGTAAATCATGGCTAATAACTGTTGATATGAGAAGTAGTTTTCTCTTATATGCCATTGTAATAATAAATGACAACATTATATTAAAAAATGGCATTATTAAGAAAACGTTATCTTAATGATTCGATAATTATTATTGAGCCTTATATTTCGATAAATATCTTTTTTATGGGCAAAAGTTGAGTAAAATTATTTCACAGATTAACTGTCAATCAACATCATCGGCATTGTAATCTATATGAAAAGAATCAGGTAATATAATAAGACTTCATACAAATTCCTCTTGCCATACGCAAACAGTAAAGATAATTTTATAACTATATATTATAATCATAAATAAAATTATTTATAAAAAGATTTGCAGTGAAGAAGCCATTGTACTACATCGCATATAATGCCTGTATCCTTGACAGCATAATTTATTTCAACATTAATTTAATATTAATACGTTTCTCAACATTTAATCAATGTATCGCTAATAAATTGCTTTAGGAAAATAATAAATCTTACACCTAATATTTTTTACAATTTTAAGCTTAGTATCTTTTTCAACATTGTAATGTGACAGAACATTTTCGAAGCTAAAATTATTACTTTTTTTATATCTATTTAGAATATCTATTATTTAAAATTGCTATATCATTTTCTCTCAATTTCTTTAAAAAGTTTTTAAAAAATCAATTATAATTATAAGTACATTTAAAAGACCTTTGAAAAAGTAACGGTATTTATCATATATTTTCTTATCACTTTCTCAGATAATAATTAGTCTGTGTAACACTTTGTTTTGTCTCACTTCTGTGTGTTGTATGTGCGTGCGTGCGTGCGTGCGTGCGTGCCGTGCCGTGCTTGCGTGCGTACGTGCGTGCGTGTATGTTGTGTAAATAAATATATATATATATATGTATGTATGTATAATATATCAGTATATATATATATATATATATATATATATATGTATATATATAGCCAAGAAAATGTTATTATTCCTGTGAACACAGGATTGGGAAATTTGAGCGTTGTGACGTATGTTATATCAATAAAGTAGTCATTAGAATATAAAGCACTTATTACGATATATTAATGTACACATATAAATAAGCTTCTACAATTAATTTATAAACAAGGAATGTGTATGTCAGAATAAATTATTAATTTGTATATTTATGTTAAGTATCACGTAAGAAAATTATGAAATAATTCAAAATACTTTCCCAAAATTGAAACTTTAAATTTCTTGTACGTAAAAAAATGTGGAAAAAAAACTGAGATATTCGTAATATCTTTAAAAATATCCTTTCAGCAAGATAAATTTTGTAAAAATATTTGAATCAAATATATTTACCATTATTTTCTGATGCTGTCATTGCTTGTAATATCCTGAAGGATCGAGAAGGAATTGCACTACCCGTGTATTTCTTCGGTTCTTGTACTTGTTGTTCACTAGGTGGCAAATTTGCTTGTGTCTCTTCTGTATGAAAATGATCACAATTCAAATTTATTATATTTCAGTTATTTTAATAAAATTAAAAAAAAACAAAATTTATTTTTGCAGTTACACATACTTACCAAACGACTTAGAATTTCTGTTTTGCCGCTTATTTGCAACATTTTGTGGTACTGTAACATATAAAATTAGAATTATTATATTGTTTATATTTGTAATATCTAATCTTTATTGTTTGAACTAAAGAGATTTGATTGATTTAAAAAACAAGAGGTTACAATGTATATACAATAGTATTATATTTTTAATGAACTTCAACATTAATAAAAGTTTTTAGATAAAAATGTAAAACAATTTTACCAGCACAAGTTACTGAAGCATCATTCGAATCTGTCATATTTTGTAAAAAACGGAAAGCTCGTGAAGGTATTGCCGCACCACGATATCTTGGATCTTTCTCTTGATGAAGATAAATCTCTTGGTCGACTGTAAAATATAATAAAAAAATAGAATATTTACATTTCAAGTTTTCAAACGATATAGTTTAATTTAAAAAGTTAAATCAATTAGTCTTCAAAAACCGTATTAAAAATAATTTACATCATATTATATTGATAATAATTAATATAAATGTATAATTTGAAAAATATATTTCTATATACACATTATAAATTGATGTAACAAAAAATTATATAATAGACACATAAATAATATTATTCTACCTTGCTCTTTAAATTTATTCATGAGTAGTTTTTCATCTTCACTTAATTCCATTTTACGTATTTGTTCTGTACCAACATCGTTTAATTCGTCTGTGTCCGTTATTTTTTGAAGGACACGAAATGATCGCGACTGAATCGGACCAGGCTCGCATTGCTGATTAAGGTCGAGACTCCGCTGTTGCACACTGTCAAGAATTTTATTTATAATTAATAATTAAAATAAAATTGCAAACGTTATAAATAACTAACAAATTTGTTAAAAATTTTTTGAAACACAATCTATTTAAAATTACTTTTTAGATAACTTTAATATATGATTAATTGTATGTTAACAAAGTTCAGTCATTTATTATCAAAATACAAATTATAACCACTACTTATTAATTAAAAAAATGTATATTACTTAAATATTACTTACATATTACTCATATAACTTAAATACATATTAATTTATATAAATTTAATTACATTTTAATTTAATTTACTTTAATTTATATGGTCTTCAACTTACACTCTTGCTGGTTTTCCAATCTTAATATTATTTTCCGTAGTTGGCATATTTCTTTTCTCGCTACTTTCCACTACGAGAGGAATAATATAAGTCGTTCCAGTCGATTCTGGCCGAGATGTGACATGAATTTGAGACTGCTTTTGATTTTGCGGATGATTTTGCGGCTGATTCTCAAATGTATGTTGTGCAGGTACTTGACCCCATCGTTGCTGATGATGCACAGTTGGAGGCTGTTTGGTAAATTGATGATGACCAGAATCACGCTTCACATCAAATACCGATGGTCTATCTTCGATCTAAAGAATATCATAATGTTAAAAAAATTAAAATGATATATTTTAAGGACTAGCAAGAAATTAATTTACCAACTTACTCGGATAGGTACAACTCGTTCATGCGATTGCGAATTCGTTTGTTGTGACGTTACAGAATTGATATTCTGCCTTTGCTGCTGTTGCTGCGGCTGCTGCTGCTGCGGCTGCTGCTGCTGCGGCTGTTGAGATAATTGTTGCGGTTTTGTTTGTTGACACTGCGGAATCGAATATTGTTTTTGCTCTTGCTTTTGTTTCGCTTGTGAACATTGCGGAGATGCTTGTTGGACTTGAACATAAATCGGAGAAACTGAATTCTCCGACGAGTCGCTGCCAACTGTTTTATTCACATTCGTTCGTTTAGCCCATTCAGGCAATTCTTCCTGGGGCTTATTTTTATTCTGCATCCAAGGTGTAGGAGCCTTGGCTAAAGTGATTTGAGTAGGAGTACTCGGACTTTCAGGAGTGCTCGACTGACTTGACGTGACTGTAATCGGTATTTTAGTATCCACCTTTGTAATATTTCTTGCTGGTTGTTCAGCTTGTTTGTCTACAGCTATAACAAAAATTGAAATGTTTCTTATTTCCGTTATAATTTCACCAAATAAGTATCATCAATCATTTATAACTCAAAACTGATCATGATTTTAACATATCTGTTTAAAAATTTTTTTAATTGACATCCAGAACAGATTATTATATTGTACAACAATACATTTTAAAAAATTGAATATAAGACAGAAATTGCCTATATATAATACTATAATACAGTATATAATTTTCAAAGAAACGGAAAAAGGATATAAATAAATAATTACCGTTCGACAATGTTCTATTGACTGAAGGTGATTGTGACATCCTATGGGGTGGCTGGGGTGGCACGTTGGAAGGAAAAACAGGTACCGCGACTTGAGGCACCAAGAGATTCGCTGGTGGAGAAACTGCAGGCGATTGCTTTGATTCGATAGCGGATTTTGGTGGTCCCTCTATGCCCTCATCATTAGCATTTTTCGCTACTCTTCTCGCCATTCGTGGACTACGAATCTGCGAGAGATCTAATTTGCCACCCATGCCCGGAGTATAAGTAAAAGGTTTTTTGTCCTTCGTTAGCATTGCATTCTGAATGGCTGCTGGTGGTTCATAAACATCGTTGCTAACTACTTGCGGCCTCTTTGCTGTGGCGTTCTATATGCGAATCAAAAAGTGTCAGATAAGTTATTATTAACTACTAATTAAACAATAATGAGAGACTAAAGTTAAGACTAAATTTTCACTGTTACAGTAAAATATATTTTTTTTCATAATGTAATGGGTTTAACATTTTACTCTAAATATTTATTTCAATATTTACAATTTTTTTAAATAAAATTTTTTTTAAATGTATTTAATTTTAAAAGAAATAAAGTTTTATATATATATATATATATATATATATATATATATAAAAAACTTTATTTCTTTTAAAATAATATATATATCAATATATTGTATGTTGTATTTTAACTTTTCAAATAATTTTCTCAAAATATAATAGAATATTTTAGAATTGTATTTAATACCAGAGAAAATTTAAATAATTAACTTCTTTCTTGTATTTGTGAAAAAAATTATATTTATAGAATTCTATTTAATAAATGAATCACGTTATCATTCTATTGATTCTCGTTATATGTTACGATTTCATCTTACCTCGGCAGTATTTATCCTCATAGCTGGCAAGTGACCAGACACAGGAGGTGGAGGAGGTGGCGGTGGAGGTGGACCTAAAATCATATAAATTATGAGTAATACAATATAATATAAAGAATAGAAGGAAGTGATATAATAGAAAGAAGTGATATAATTAATTAATTAACATTTTCTAATAAACTTATTAAAATGTAACTTTACTAATGTTTATTTGAATTTTAATCCTTATTCATTAACCTTAAGATCTGATGCCTGATGCAATATATTTTTTAAATTTAAATTTATTTTATAATTTCTTTTTGCTATAAAAAGAAATGTGACATGTGTACATACCTGCAACCATGACACCCGGATTTCTGTAAACAAAAATCGAACAATTCAATAATTTAAATAAATTTGGTAATTAAATAATTTGTTTCTTAGCTAAATATATAATGGAAACCACTTTAGCAGTTTTGGATAAACAGAAATGTCAAATGTATCATAAAATAACTTCTTCGCAAAATCAATATTTATGTACAGGATAAATCAAAGTCGTTGAACCAACTTTTTGTCCTCTGAGCAAATTATCGATTTCGTACCTAATTGAATTATAACGTGTACAGTCAATTATTTTCTGATAGGATAAACAGCTGGTTCAACCACTCTGATTCACTCTGTATAAAACACACACACACACGCACATACACACACACACACACACACACACACACACACACAAAACCTGTACTTTTAATTATTTTAACTTTAATACATTTTTCTTTTTAATTAAAAATATATTTTTTTAACGCAAACTGTAATTTTGCTATAATTTGAACACATTAATCAGTTTATTCAAATTAAAATCTGCTTCTTACGCAATACAACATTATGATGTATTCATAATAAAATAAAAATTATTTTTTCGTGATATGTTGTTTTTTCAAAAATATACATTTGGAAGGAATAATTAATCTAGTCTTCTTCGTTTGCATGAGACATTGCTATCTTATCACTGGAATGCAACTACTTTAAAGATGACTCATCTTGTGTGTATTCATACTTTGCGCACGTACGTACATTTACATTTCATACATACGTTTAAATTTAATTTATAATTTAATGTAACTTATTAATATTTATAAATATACTAATTGTAATAATTGCAATTAAGAAAATAAACTTGAATCTTATAAATACAATCTTTGGTCTATTTTAAGAAATCATTAATCCATATTGTTCTCAGAGCACGTATATGTAAAATTATCGTGATAATTAAATTGGGAATACAAGAAATACTTAATAAGTCGCTTATATTTTTTCTGTCGATCAAAAACTATGTACACTCTGACGAAAGTTGATTAAAATGTCTTTTAGGAAAACACGGTCAGACATTTCCTTAAAAGGATTAAATAACACTACTGGAATCACAGTGCAATTGGAAGATATCTCGCAGTTGTGTAAATGTAGGTCGTTATACAATATCGACAATATTACTATCGAAGAATTAAGAAAAATAATTACAAATAATTTCTAAGATTCTTATACATACACAAAATAAGAAAAAAATTGCGAATTAAATATAAAAATTTAGTTTCCTTAGACTTATAATTAGATTTATACTTGCTTAAGTTCAAAATTATATATTTTGTTGATTTATTTTTAAACTATGAACTCAATGCGATTTCTACGTGAATCATGTTAAGTCTTAATAAAATCTTGTAAAGAAAAATAATATGATAATAATTGAATAAGAGATAATAATTGAAAAAAAAATTTTTTATAATAAAATATATGTAATAGTAGTCTTTATATATGTAAATTTGTCAATAAAATATTCAATAAAAAATCTAACATGAAATTCATATTAGCAAAGTATAACAAAAACAAATAGTACATAGAATGCATTAATTTCATTAGTTATTGTATATGTAAATAATTCATTCAAGAATTAAACAAAACTCTTCTCTAGCAATGAATAGAAGAAACTGAAAATTTTAATAATAGAATTTTGGAGTCAAGTCTAATACTGTGCCGGAACGCAGGCGTTTTTATCTTGGCACAACCAGTACAGCACGTGACTCTCACTTTCAGCAGATTCATGAACGCTTCGTTGAAAAAGATAGTGCTTCTTGTGGAAAATTTGCCAACTTCTTCTACGTTACTTTGACATAAATAAACTATTCACGATATACTATATCGATCTTGTTTTTATCAGTACCGGTGACTAATACAATTATTATAAATAAATGTTTGTTTTTAATTTTTTATTTTAGCCATCATAAAATTCATCTGGTATTTTAGTAATTTCTTGCACTAATAAATTTAAAAAATTTCCCAAAATTAAAAAAAAATTATCATTTGTAAAAATCTTCTAAAAAGAGTTGATTTAGTCAAAAATATATTTTTCTTATTCTCTTCTATATCATGTTATCACAAATTATGAAAAGTATTATTTTCTTAAAGTATAAATTTCTCAGAAAAGTTCGGTCATGGAGAATCAAATCGGTCATGCTGATGGCGGCCACGCCGTAACGCTCGGAACCCAGCCAATAAGCCGCAGCAAGTAGAAATGTATTTAGGTAGATACACGAGCGAGAATAATTTTAGCGCGGACTTGCGCAGTGGAGTTTCGCACATTAAACATTTCGAATCATTTTATTTTTAGGATTTCTAACATCACAGCAAATACACGATAAATGTGCGATCATCTCACAATCGATCGTATTGAATGAAGATACTTATCAAATTCAATCAAGAGTTGAGAACTTGAACCTGAAAAACGTATACATTAACCGTAAAAAAATTAAAATTCTATTGTTAGTAACATAAGAGAATATTATTGTAAGTACCTATAACCAACAATCCAAACGATTTTATTTTTATTCAAAAAAGATATTCATTTAACTAAAATGTTCACCAAAGTGTACACGAGGCATTGCACTCAATTGGACGTAAAAATGCGCCGACTTGCGAAAAAGCTACGCTTCAAGTCAAATCTTTTTGTTGAACGACATCGTCTCTTGACGATGAAATATGTGTTCTCCTTGGGACTCACGACAAGACCGATTTGGCCTTGCGACGCTCGACCCATTGCACGACAATCGAAAAACGAGTTCCATCTCTGATCCTTTATTCTTCCGCGAGGTCTGTCTCTCTTTCAAGTTTTTTTGTGTGTATATGTCGATAAAACATAAACATAAAGATAAAATAATTTTTATCTTTTAATACTGACTGACAATGATGACTTCTAAGATATTTTAAAATTGTAATCATAATTTCAACGTATCAGTATTAAATTGAGAATAATTCAACTCGATATTAGATTACAACGCTTGAACTTAATATTGACTGTAAGAGACTAGCAGTTTTAAGTCATGCTTGTCCGGTCTTTCTTTCTTTTCTAACGTATATTCGTTCTTATTGCAATAAATAAATGCGCTACGGTTACATTTTTTATTTATGGAGTGATCCGGAGAGGCAGAATCACGCGTATTTCAATGATGAATAATTTAAAAGAAACGATGATCTTACCCGACAAATGTCGAAGAGTTCATATCCAAGATAATTTCGTAATTCACTGATGTTGATTCCGCACGCTGGCTTATGCCGCTACTCACTAGCCGAGAAAGAGAGAAAGAAAGAGAGAGAGAGGGGGGGGGGAAGAAAAAGAGAGAGAAACCGGTTCTCTATACTACTTTTGGGATTCTAAAAGTTGGAGGAGAAGGCGGATATTAAAAGGGATACGAGCAGCTCCGATGCCGACACTAGCGCGCGCCCGCAGCTACTACAGACCGTCGTCGTTTCGAATCGCTTGGTGCTCAGACCTGGTCGTGACTTTACAGACTGGCACGCAGAGCTGACGATGTGACTCCACGGTCTTACATCTTTACCGATTTGATCGCCGCATTGCGTTGCTCTCGCGCTGGTCTGGTCATCGCGCGCCGACCGTCTTTCGCCGCTCGCCGTTCGCCGCTGCTCGCCAAAATAGCTCGATTCTATTTTAAGATCCTGATATATACAACGTATTTCCTATTATTCATCAGGTACCAAAAAGTCTCAATCTGCTTGGCATTGATTCACATTAAGATCATTGTATTTTATACATGTATATTAAAAATACGTATATTAAAAATATAATAGACAGTATGACACTGTCCCTAAAAAGACATATAATTTCAATTTGGAATTAAAATCTGATTCAAATTCTTTTTTTACGACATAGTAATAAATTTTTACTGTACATTATTTTATAGCTTCTTTTTACAAAATTTTTACAGATTTCGTAAATACTTTTTTTTTTATTCCGAATACAAAATATAAGAACCATGAAAAACAGCTTCTAGATTATATAAAATAATTCTAAACTTTAAATGTTTTCATGTGGATAAGAAGTGGGAATATAAAATAGAGAAATTCATATGAAAAATTGAAAATTACAAACACAAAGATATTAAATTTTAAATATTTCGCTAGTATCATCAAGTCTGTTCTTACGACTACTAATTTTACAACCGATTCTACTATATGTTCTATAAAAATTATTGTGATATTTAAATTCATGACACCCTTACGATGCAATGTCTTAGCAAGTTATAATATGATAGACTGAATGATTACATTGCATCAACAAAAATTCATTTAATTAAAAATATGAAGTTATATATACTCAAATAAACTCTAAATATTATAAACTAAATAACAATGAAGGTATAATTATTATAAGGCTAATATTCTCAAGTACAATGGAAATGCTTAAACACAGCATCCTGAGAAATTTCTAACTTGAAGATAAAAAATAACCGAACATGTAATGATAAAAGGAAGAATAATGGTGCCAATCCTGGTGAAAATTTTTTCTAAAAATTTCATTTAATTTTTTAGAATGTCCACATATAAATTTCTAAAAGAATTTTTCAGATTTCCTATATAATTTTATAATATTTTAGAAAATTTCTCACCTAATTTCTTCTATTCTAACCTAACAAATTGGAATATTTTTCAAAAATGCTAAAAAGGTCTACATTTTTTTCTAGAATTCTTAATACATTTTGAAATATTTTAAGTTTTTTCATTCAATAAAATTTCCGAAGAATATCTTTAATAAAAAAGTTTAAGGTATTTTTCAGAAATCTTCTAAATTTATAATATTAAATTTACTTAAAAATATAAAATATGAGAACTATTTTCACCAGGAAACAAACACCTCGATACAATTTAGCGCTGATCATGGTCAGAAGCTACAATCTCATCAAACGCTGCTTCATGTTCCGAGGTGGTAAACATGTATGCTGGTAGAGTTAATCTAAGGACCTTGTCGTATTTGGCTTTTGTTTCCGATGTATAATCGTACGGTTCAGCTTCCTTCGTTTCCTCTGCGGTATGCGACGCCTCATCGGGATAATCATTGTCCGGCTTCTCCAGTCTAACATATGAATTTTTGCTAGCGGACGTGCTGGGTTCCAAAGACTCTACCGCTTTCGTTTTCGTCGAGCTTGACGGTTTGAAGTCGCTCGGGGCGCGAACTCGGGGCACGGAATCAACTTGAAATTCTTTCGTTTCGTGAAATACGAGCTGATCCTTGTCAGGCTCCTGCCCGGTAACAAAAGCGCATTCCTCTTTCTGAAAACCCTTGTCGTCGATACATTGGTAGCAGGTCATTTTATCGCGCATAATCTTTTTACAATTCGATCGATCCTCTTTCTGAAACTTCTGCATAAACTCCTCGATCTCGGCCTTCTTTTTCACAGTGTCCAAGTATCCAGCGTCCACTCCTTTCTTCCCTTCCGCATCATCCTTAGATGTTGCTTCATCCGTCGATGAAGCTTCGTAAGTTAGTCCAGGAACGTATTTGTCGTAAGACTTCTTCGTAACTTCAGAACTGTCTGATGGGTGCTCGTCTTCGTGCGATGTTTGCTCGGATTTCTGTGGATTGCCAAATGAGCTGGATTTACTGTAAGAAAAGAGCTTATCCTTGGGTTGATACGAGTATGAACACTGTTCAAAATCATTGCCTGTTTGCGGATCCTTGCAAACCTTGCACGTCATTGAGTCCTTCTGTAAAGTTTTACAATTATCCTCGCTGATATTTTCAGAGTAATTCTCCGAAACAGGTTTTGAGGAAGATGTCTTTTGGCCATCATAAGATTCAGGATTACTATTATATGAAGGAAATTGGTAATCACTCGCTTCGGAACTGGAGTAATCACTGCTATACTCGGGTGTATCGTGAGATGTACCGTCAGAATCATTCGGGACTTTTTGAGCTTCTACTTCTCTGTTGGATTTCCGTGGATAAGTAGAGTGTTCTGATTTATCTGTGCAAATATAATTAAAATATAGCCAATACATTCTCTAAAGAGATATCAGTAAAAAATTTTTTTGTGATTTGTAACTCAAATAACTCTGGTACTGTACACTTCATTTGTTATATTATGCTGTAAAACTCAATTTTTTTAAAGAATATAGAAGCATCTTTAATATGCTCTCCAAAATTAGACACACAATAACAGAATTTAATCAAAATATATATATCCAAAGAACATAATTTTAGGGTAAAAAGTTCCAGTACATTGCATGTCATAACTGTATTTATATAAGGCACTTAATAATAACTTTTTCTTGCTAGAATTTTAATTCTCAACACTAAAAGTATTAAAAAATTTTTGAAATTAGAACTAAACTTAGTATTAAAATAATTATATGGGATATTATTAGAAAATAAATGGCTGCATTTAAAGTTAGTCGAGCAGTTGAATGTGATTGATTGGATCTATAAGTAAGAATCATGTTTAATCATTCAAAGAACAGGCTATTCTATCAGCTTGAAATCTTACCTATATAATCAGGCGCAAAATTGGAACTTTGCGGATAATCAAAATTCTTTGATTTTTCTGATGCTTGACTCTTGTTTGAATCCCGGCTGTCCCGAGTCGAATCTGAGGATTCAGTCTTATCCGGATATCCAAAGGTTTTTGATCTGCTGTATTTATATAATTTATCGCTGGGTTGATAATTGTAAGTACATTTCTCATAAGTACCGCCTGTCTTAGAATCCTTGCACACTGTACAGGACTTGGAATCCTTTTGTATCTGTTTACAATCTGATGAAGGAGCATCCTTCACTTCGTCCTGTTCGTTTATTGTCGAAGCCTTCTCGGAATAATCCTCGCTAGGATAAGAATATTCACGAGACTCAGTGCTTGGACTATGATCTTTTTGGTGATCAGACGCTTCAAAATCAGAAACTTTGGAATGAGAAGTTAACTCGGGACGTTCGTTGTTATTTTCTTCACTTTTTTCAGGTTTTCCAAATGTGCTGGATTTGACGTAAGAATATGCTTTCTCATGTGGCTGCTTTACATACGAGCACTGCTCATATTTGCCATTGGTCTTAGCATCTTTGCACACCATGCACACCATAGAATCTTTTACGATCTTATCGCATTTTTCTCCCTTGTTTTCATATGCAGCTGGTACGTCATGTGTAGCGTCAGTAAAATACTCATCAGTAAATCGGTAAGGATTTCGTAGTTTTCCGTAATTATTGTTTTCTTCATAATTGGATCTGAAATAATAAATAATAATAATATGACATCGTAGCATGTAATGAGAAAATTATATAATCTGTACAAATTTTATTTTAATTGGTGCAACTTTGTGATATTATTTCTCTTTTTAGAAAAAATAAATTAAAATAGAAAGATACAATAAATTTCTTTTTGATATTTTTTATTTAAAATTATTTTCTTCTTTTTAAATCTATTTATGATAAAATATTTCCTTAAATATTCTTTAAATAATTCTAAGTTAACTATACTATTTTTAAATCTTTTGCCATTAAAAAGAAACGTTATTTTTTCGCGTTTAATTGAAGTACGTCTCACTTTTTTCTTTTTTGAAAAATATATCTATAGTTCAAATAATGGATAAAAGAACGTATTATTATACGATCGTATAAACATGAATATTAAAATTATTAAAATTGCCTCTCTTTAAAGTATAAATATTAAATTTTAACAAACTTTCAATAAATTGTCGAGTGTAATATTTATATTTGTGTTCGAAGAATACTTTAATATCGCTACCTTCGATATCTGAACTTAGTAGGTGTGGGTAAATAATTTTCCACCTTCATATTAGCGGATACACTCTCTTCCGGATGACTGCTATATAAACAACGTTCATACGTGGATTTAGTTTTTGGATCCTTGCAATTGTAACAAGTCGTAACGCCTTTCCTTGGTTCACCATCCTTTCCGATTGATTTCACTTTGATTTCTTGACAGTGCGCTACTCCTAAATCAGGAGTCAATTCCTTGTATCTTGTAGAATCTTTATTAGAGAACACATAAAATGGAATTTTTTTCAAGTATTTTTCTTCAATAGGTTCTTTTTTCGAAGTAACGGGAAAAGATTCAGATGGGCTTCCAAAACGATCTATAGGTCGATCTTTGCTCAATTCATAAAAACTGTAATCAGGCAGAATCTCAGAAGGAGCACTTTCATAAAAGTCATACTGATTATTCCAAGAATGCGATGTGCTCTCTGATGGATCCCAATTTTTCAAACGTTCATAATTTGCACTTACATGACAAGTAATTAGAGCTGATAACGTTAAATATATCTGCAAATGTATAAGAAAATATTTATTTATTTATTTAAATAACAATAACAATAAAAATATTAATTTTGTTTTAGTATAACAATAGTATATGTCTAGATATTATAATAGAATATCCTTCAAAAAAATAATCCTTGTATTTTATCTTTATTTTAAATAAATTACAGCTTTTGATATTCTTTATAGCATTGAGGAATTAGAGCTTTGAGGTCATATAGAAGTCAAAACTTATTTGAAACAAGAAATAGAAAATAATTAAAAAAATTTTTATAGTTTCATCTTCTGATTGTATTTTATATTAAAGATTTTTTTTAAAGAAAAAAATTTTTACAAAGATCCAAAATCAATTGTTGTTTCAAAATAGAATGAGCATACAATATTACACGTACAAAGAATATTAATATAAATACAATTAGTTAAATGCGGTATTGAATTAATGTTCTATCTAAACGTTTCTCTTTCACTGACCTTGCAGCAAGTCATTTTCGAAGACCATCAATCATTTAATACGAAACCCGAATAGATTTGTATTTTCAATTCCAATAGAATAACCACAATCTACATCACTTTCTCATCAAGTGATCGTATCTTCGTGTAAAATGCCTTTATATTGACTCGTAGTAAATAACAGATATTCCCTACCTAGCATAAGCCTTTATTCTTTTGTTAGAAAAATTCACGAACCGTGACGCGCTCCAATCGAAGTGATCGAAACAATCGACCGATTACCTAAACTACTTTTGCTTTTATTTACGTAACCCGGAGTGAGCGTTTACAACGAAAACTAGTGAAAATAATGAGATTGTAGGACATGCACAATTACATCAATGGAAAAAGAAAGATAGAACAGTATATAACTTTTACTGATAATAAATTCACAATCGTAACCGTTTACTTTAAAGTATTTATATATATTGTATTAGTATAAATTTTGATAATTTAGAATTTATATTATAATTTAATTTTTAACACAGAAAATTACAGCTCTGTATAAATTTATCAATATGAATGATGTGATTATAATTGATTTAATAATTGTTCGCTTAAGGATAAAATTACAAATTTATTATTTATCAGCAATATCACACTATAAATATATTAGATACAAATAGCATTTTTTCGAAATTTTAAACAGAATAATAAAATAATGTAAAAATAACATTAAAATAATAAAAATGTTTCAAATTGTTAAATGAATATCATTGTTTTTGCTCTATTTATGCCCAGGAAGCAAAACTATATACAATGTGAAAGTATTCGAAGATCAATGACCGAGCGTATTATTGTAAATATTTCCGTTCCAATGCAATCGTTTGTAAAAAAAAATATATAATGTATTCCACATTTAAGATATTATATTAGCTTTTCTTCTTCATAACAAATCTATTGAAGATAATAAAATTTTATTTGCTGGATCTTTTTATATGATATAAAGATTACTACAGATTTCCTTAAACGATAAAAAAAGAGAAGGAATAAATATTCTTATCTTAAATAAAACTATATGTCGAATATAAAGTAAAAAACGCCGAAAGTTAAATGTTACAACTATATTTAATCAATTTATTTGTTCCAAACGTGATTGCGTGCCTAAAATTATATGTTTCTTTATGTTCGAATCAATTCTTTCTGTTATTCGCTCTGTGTATGAAAATATTAAAGTAATCATTATTTAAAGAATGACAACTTTAGAAGATATTTTATACTTTATTTTGACAAAATATGAAATTCTTTGTAAAATATTTTAATTTTATTATTTTATAGGTAAAATAATATTTTAGTTTTAATATTTTGTATGTAAAATAATAAAAATGAAAATGAGATACCAGAGAACATTAAAATTAAAATTAATTTTGTCACTATCCTTAATTAACAGTCTGAAAAAGAAAAAATAAATATAACACATTGCGTATTCATTTATTAATATTTTTGTAATAGTATATAAACATTCTAAAAACGTATTGTACATCTCTTTTTAGTAAATGTGTATATTATTTATTACTTAACGTGAATTAATTTATAACAATACCTAATCAATAATAGTTAATTAATATTAAGGTTTATTTGTCAGCAGTGGAACAGTCTCCCAAAAATTTGTATAAATATAATTTTAAGAACCTTATGTCATACAAATATAATCAATTATTTAATTCTAATTTCTGCACGATACTTTATTAATTAAAAATAATCTTATAATAAAATAATATTGTCTAAAAATAATTATCTTTGACAAATACATCATAATGCACTTTAAATTCTACGTATATTGACCTTTGTGATAAATTCTAAATATTAAAAGTGATTGTGAAAAGGAGAAAATTCTGAAAAACACATAGGGATTAATCAGAAATGATTTGCGAGTTCGTAATATATAGATCATCATTGAAAATGGTTTACTCTTTAAAAGGGAAATGTCGTGGATAGACAGAGATGTGTGAAACACGCGGCGTGTGATTAAGTTGTTTGCCGAAAACTGCATCAGTAGGCGCGGGCTTCATTCGAAGCTTTGATGCGATTTTCTGCATGATGATCTTATCATTCTCAATATCTTTAATTGTCTTTTTGCCATTCTGTTTTCCTTTCTGAGAGTTGTTGCGTTTACGATAGTAAAGAACTTCACCGGCTAAAGTAATCATCGCCAGTGCCAGTCCAAACAAAGTTGCAATAAATACACCTCCTATAGAAATATTAATTAAATATAAAATTTGAATCAATTAGAAAAAATAAATACCTAAATGTATCAATACTTCAATAGAAAATTGAAACATTATTATATAATTACATTTATATATATATATATTTTTTTCTATATATTAGGTTTATATAACATCTAAATTTAGTGATATATAACAACAAACCTAAACTCTCTAACGTAATTCCCTCATTGTCATCGGAATTTGGACATTGAGATTTTAATGTCTGATTCCAGTACTTGGCTGCCAGTGTCTCAAAATATCTATCTTTTTGTAAATCCAGTATTCTAAAAATAATATTATTTATATTACATATTTTTCATATAAGTGACCAACATAAAATGACAATATTATTCATGCATTACAATATCTCTGCTACTTAATCCATCTCATTCCAATATAATTACTAAAAACTTTTTGTTATTTAAATGCTTAATGCATGTGCTATACATTTGTTGTTTCAAGATATTTATAATTGCATAAAAACTTAAAAATTAAATAATAATTAAAAATAAGACAGCACTAAAAAAGATACACATTCAAATACAACACTTTGCTATAATTCTAATAACAATCGATAATGTCTTAATTGGGAATAAATCAAACTGACTTTCTGCTTATTTCTTCTTGTAAATGACTGCCTTGCTGCACGGCAATAGCATACGGTTGCTCGGCAAATACTTCGCCTACTTCCGTTAAATTGCAGTTCTTCGTTACTTCATATTTTATCTCCGACGAATCATGAATAAACGCAAATTCGGCCTCTTCGCTTTCTATCACCTGAAAAATATCATACATTTCAACTAAACATTTACTGTTGTGTTTCACAATTCTCAACATTTTTTTCTCTTCTTCTACTTTTTTCTTATACCTTTCTAAAACCATCTTCGGTAGACTTGACTGGTCCCACTTGAGTAATAGCTTGTAGAATATGACCGTATTGTTCCTTTATTGGATAATCCCAGACACGATATTCTACTTGATCGCTGGTGCTATTTAGTGTAATTTCTTTCCATACTCTACAAGCAAATAATATAAAATATGCATTACGTTGATGATCTTAATAATGTATTTCATTTAAAAAATGATATATGTTTTACACACGTATATAGTTTTTCCTCGGCATTTTTCATGTTTTGGAAATATTGATGAGCACTAGAATTGGTTAGAACGGTATAATTTATACGTGATTGCCTAGCCAATTGTTCCAACGATTGTACAGGTGACTATGTAATGAAATGTACGTATATTAGTGTGAGAGAAATGATATGTCAGAATATTAATATTTTTAACAATACTCTCCAAATAAAATTAATTTCTCCAAATTAAAAAAAAAAAAAAAAGAAAAACAAAAATTTTCATTGAATATATAATAAAAGAGACGTACTTGCATTCTTTCCACGGTAAGAAAAGCAGCTAAATTTGCAGTAAAAGTCGCGAGCATCAGTACAACGAATAGCCAATAAGCTGCAACCAGAGTTCTGCTTGATAACGCTTTTGGAGCTTCACCACCACCTTGTGGCGTAAAAGATGTCAGTGCGAACCAAAAGCTCTCTTTCAATGTGAATTCTCTGAAAAGTTTGTCTATTAGATTCAAACAAAAGAAGAAGACAAGTAAAATTTTTTGATAAAAAATTGAATTGCTCTCTACTACATATAATGAAATATATTCAACACATACGAAGTAATCACTTGTATGTAGTCTACAATATAATAGGACACGCAGTAAAAATGAAAATGTTATCAGATACGTACCGACAAGGATAGGGATAAAGTCGTTTATTGTTCCTTGCACTATATGGTGAATATTTATCTAATATCCAAATCATAATACCGGTCAAAGTTAACGCTCCTACTATACTAAGCCAGACTTCATGTCTCAATACCGTCATGAATTTAAATAGAGATGTTTTACGGATTGGCTTTCTCATTACTTAAAAATTAACATAAATTATTCTTTTCATATTAAATTATCATTTACATATACATTTAGCTAAAAAAAACTTCTCACAGATTGAATTAATAAAACAAAAAAAAATATATATAAAATTGAATAAGAATTGAGATAAACTACTGTAAAAAGAATGTAAACGTTTATTAAAATTTATATTCTATTTGCTGATAGCATTCATATAAAATATAACACGTAATATAAAAAAGATTTTAAAGTTGCATACCGATTAATATACCGGACTGTTCGAAATAGGGTGCAACAAAATCAATGACTTCTTCTCGCTCTGATGTCATTGTTAATGCCGCCACAGCAATATCAGTTTCCTATTATTAAACAAATTTACTTGCTACAGTCAGAAAATATTAGCAAGCTACTTTAACTTTTAAAACCTTTTGCAGACACTCCAAAACTAATTAATGCTAATGAAGGTTAAAATTTTCAATCCTTAAAAGAAACTGATTGCAAAGATTGAGATTAATAAAATTTTTAATATTGCATTATTTCATATTACCACAGTGTGAGATAATAAAACAGAATAAGAAAGAAAAAATAAAATTAAGGCAATTAATTGCAACGAATGATTAAAAGTTATATTAAAATAAAACAAAATATCGATGCGTGTTAAATGTGAAGAACATTTTGAAAATATACAGAATATTTTGAGAAAATATTTAGACATACTCCTTTAGCCAGATCACCTATCAGACCACTCCATTCACCATTAGACAATTTTTTGCCAAATTCTAGATCTTCAGGAATAACAAGATCATAATCGAATTGCATCTCCTCGGATAATTTTTGAATAAAATCTATACAGTAACCTTCCCAGATTTCTTTTCCATCCTCGTTACGCATATCTTGACCCGTCACTGGGTCTTTCTTAATTACAGACCATGGTATTAACTATTAACCAGATTAAAGCAACGTTAGATTAACTTTTACTGCAGTCGTGTTTCTTTGTTAGCGAAATAGGTAAAACGCTAATATGAATATGAAAAGTATTCTTCGCATGAATAAAATCACAATTTAATTTATACATACAATTGGAAGAATTAATTAGTTGCTAAATTAATTAATTTTAATTTAAATAAAATGGATGATAAACAATGCACTTAATTATTATTTAAAGTTACAAAATACATTAAAAATAATCGCTTTGTAATTATTCATTATCCGATAAATTTTCGTTTAACGTTGATTTTTCGTTTAATAGAACGAAACAAAGCTTTAGCGAAATGTGGTTCTTACCGGTGCCGTTCCAATCCGGAAGAATCGCTTGGCTGGTTCTATTTTCCTCCCATCGGCTTCTTTAATTTTTGTACGTCTCGTCCAAGTTGCGAGCGCATCTACAAAACCATGACTAACCATTTGTAACTCGATCTCCGCTTTGTAAGTGATCATCGCCTTCTCTGACCAATATTCGAAAGTATCGTTACTGTCTAATCTCTAGAATGTAAATAAGTAAACTTATTTAAGTATTAAAGGTAATTAATAATATGTACTTTATGTTTTCATCTCGAAAATGTTTTAATTGATATAAACATAATATAAGTCAGATATATTTTATTTTCTTAATGGATATTTAATTACTTCGATAATACTTACTGTCATTAAAATCTTGTTGAATGTTTCCACTGTAATATTCGAAGTTGAAGTGGAATTAACTGGTTTATCACACTGACCTGTCTTTGCAGCTACACTTACACCTCCTCTTTGAACATCACTCATCAAGCTTACGATCAAGCCGATCAAACGTTTGAAGTAATATGGGAATATCTAACATAATTCTTTTTAATTAATTCTTCATAAATGATAAATGCTTATTAGGAACAACTTCGATCTTAATAAGTTGTAAATAAAAAAATATATAAAAGAACTCTCTTTTATTTCCAAATAATATTACATTAACTTTCTTTCATATTTACTAAATAATAAATTCTTTTGTATAAAACAATAGAGATATTCAAATTTCATAAAAAATTAATTTTATTAAAACTGACCTTAAAATTTGGAGGACATGTGCAAGACACGTCGCCCATTAAACGACAACAAATATCAGTTTTCATATTAAGAACGGTGAATGAAACATTTAACTGAAGATCACCGGTAATATAACGAAATTCGTGATAATTATTGTCTGTAAATACTAAATTCCAGATACCTTCTCTTTTAACGAGTCCTCCTCCAATAGCCTGAAAGATTGCTTTAATTTTATACTTATTTACGATTAGACATTAAAAAATTTAAGTCTTAAAGATTTAAAGTACAAATGTTTAATTATCTTAACATATATTAAAATATTAAAAATAAATAGTATACGTGCTAAAACCGATGATATTTATTTCTTACCGTTTTAAATAGTTCTTCCATTTTCGCTGTGCTAGCATAAATTACGTAATAAGATGGTGACGGTCGCATACCCCGTATTTTCGCCACAGTTCTTTCTGTCAATTCGTCGATAACCACTAATCTAATTATCGAATTTCCAATAAGATAATAAAGGCTCTGATTTAGCTCTAAAATCATTATTATGCATCAATCTAATTAATTAGCATTAACGAACTATTATAAAAATTATGCTACGTCCACATTTTTCATTTTAATAATAATTTAACAACAAATAATTTTTTTCTCTCAACAATTTTTTTTCTCAAATCTAAAGAGAAAGGATTATTACTGATTTTTTTATATTAAACATAACTGTTGGGAACATCAAAATATTGTGTAGTGAAGGAATAATTTTAAGAAATTTAAGATTAAAAAACTATAAAAAAGTTATATTTAAAAAATCCATCATTCCTAAGATATTCAGAAAAAAAACTATTAATGTATGTGTGAAACAAGTTTATCATTAAAATTAAAATTTATACGATTTTCGTGAATAAATATAAGAGTTATTAAGTATACACATATTGCAGGAAAGTTTTAGATTAAACTATTGGAAACCGATTTACTAAACATTAAACCTTATTGTTTCTGAAAATTATGAAATGATAAAAAGCCTAAATTGTAAAAAAAAAATTATTTTTTAAACATTTTTTTGTTGAACTACGTTATTTACAAAAATATTATGTAGTTATATAATGCATAGAGTACAATAAATCAAGTCATGCAAAATATTCATTGTACAATATCAATAATAAACAATAGTGAACTGTTAATATTTGCGCACCTCTTTCATCTTCAAAGATCAAGCCAACATCAGTTGCGTTTTTCATAATCAAAAGATCATCAATCGCTTGAACATACGGACTTATACTACAGTCACCACGTTTATATATTATTCCTCTTTCGTCCGCAATATTTCGTAATTTGTCCCAACCAGTCCACGTCATATCCAATATGATACTTATTCCTTTATATAGAACGGCACAGACTGTCATAAAAATGAAGAATATTTTTTAACTTTGTACAGCTTGCCTCGTTATAAAAGACTATAAAAGTTCTATTATTGCTTTTCTAAGAGCAATAATAGAAACAGTACTTTACATAATATGCATAAATGCACATAAATGACAATAGCATCTCGAAAGTAAAGATCGAACAACATATAATATTTTCTAATTTAAATGTACAGATATAACATACATATAGATGTATAACATACCCATCTCGAAACTTGCGTCTACATTCTCGCGATTTACTGTGACAGTAGAAATATCAACAGTAATCATATCATTAGCAAAATTTCGTTCTGCCTCTGGAACCGCGTCGTTTAAAATACCCAAAATAAATGAATCGGATTCTTCTATTACGACCACTACGACAGAAATAGGAAAAAAATGTCAGACTCATTATCATATCAGGACATTATTACTATTATTCAGTTTTATTAATATTTATAGATCATACTGTTAAAATTGTTATTTCGCATGAAACAAATATACCTTGCACAGAGTTAAGCACTCACTTAGATTAACGTTGCAAGTAAAAATAAAAATTATCTAATATCGAGAATTATGATTTTGTCGAACATAATATTAATAGTTACATTATCGATATTTGAAAAAAAAAAAAACAAGAAAAGATATCGCACTTGTATTTGTTTCCTTGAGAGTAAACTTTTTGTATACTTACTCAAATTCATTGGCGTTTGACAAAGCACAAATGGCAAAAAGAAAACGAGGATCAATATGGACGACATTCTCCTTGACATAGCGAAATTGATTAAGGCACGAATGAACAAGGAATACTTTTGCTTCGTTTCAGATAGTAGGTGCCAGAACAATATGATATGAACGGCATGGCACAATAAAGCGATGATGGTTACGCCTGCGCCGATGCCAGTGGCACGACAGTTTGCTTATGAATATTATATATCGGTACCATCGAATCTCTCATGAATCCCTTTTTCCTGCTCAGCACGACTATTGGCCGTCGGATCATTGATTTATCGCGGTACGTAAAGTCGCGTGTACTTCAACACCAGGATCATTGCGTATTAGAAAACGAAAACGACAAATTCATCATTCATATATGCCACTTAGGAGCCACTTACTGTATTGAATGAATAACCAGTAATTTCACTTTTCTACACAATCCACGAAAAAAAATTTCATTATCTCTATTATTATCAAATACATTTTTTAATACATTATCTAATACATTTTTCTTAATATATTTGTACCCCTCTAGTATGTTTTATGTTATTGTAAATGACAGCGTCATTTAAATCATATTAATTCAAAATTGAGTCGAATTAAACATCGACTGTCCTCATTTATCACATAATCGATGTCATTATCAACAATAATTAAAAAGCAGCAGCAGCAGCAATTTAAAAATACGAAGATAATGACTAAGACACCGTTGATCTATAAAAAACATTACAATTAATTTTACGCGATATAATTTTTAAAAGTATTATATTTTAAACTTTAAAAATAATTCAAATACTAAAAGTTGACCATTTTAGAACATTTTGCTTTGTTTTTGCAAAAAAAAAATAATTGAAAAAAATCGGTAAATTGCGTCACCAAAAAGTTATTAAAATTGTACAATATGTGTCATTGACTTAATTCTATTCTAATTACTATATATGTATATCTAATTACAATTAAAAAAAATAAACAATCTTTTATGGTATATTATTAAATAATATTATATTATTATAGTTAAAACTCTCTCTCTCTCTCTCTCTCTCTCTCTCTCTCTCTCTCTCTCTCTCTCTTTCTTTTTCTGTCTAATGCCTTCCAAAAGGTTTAACAGTTTTTAATGAATAAATAATAAAGCACGATATTAAGCTTCCATAATATTGTCCACTATGACAAAATGATCGATATGCATATTATTGATTCACTGTATAATACATATGTCATACACATCGTTATCGCAGGTAATCGTAAATCGCTCGCTGAAAATTCCGAGCATCTAATCGATAATACGTTATGTCACACCGACATTCTAGAAGATAATATACATATTTTATAACATTTCCCATTTCTGTGTAATGTAAATACCGTAATAATATACGTAAAATATAAATTCTTCTTTGATAATATTCTTTATTAAAGATTAAATACATTTATTAGAAAATGCAAACATAAATTCGAATTATTTTTTTTTAGTAGTATACAGATTATTCTTCAAAAATCTAAAAAGCATACGTTTAATAATTTTAACCAAGATTTTAAAAGTTTCAGTATATTTGTACGATATATTCATTGATGACTAAACTTCCTTCTATTCATAGAAATCTTTTGCTGAAAAATGTATTCCTGTCTATTATCTTTTTTATTTTTCAACATTACTACATTGTGGTGAATGTTTTATTTTATTTTATATTAGATATTTTTATATCTCATTATATGATATTCTGAATATTTTATTACGTGTACCTAACTATAGTATATAATTAACAATACAAATATTAAATCATTTCAAATATTTGACAAAAATTCCGAATTATTTTAAGTAAAATTCAAAACGAAAAATTGTTTAAATCCTGGAAATTTTAAATGTTTGAAAATTTTTCTAAATATTTCAAAAATATAGTTTATTTTCTTGTAATATCGTACTATTAGGTATTGGAATTAATTCGTAGCGTTTTACAAGTGATGGGAAGTACTTTCATTAATGTATTTTTTAATGCTCATGTGAAATAAATAACATTCTTTCATTAAAAAACGCTACGAATTAATTCCAACACCTAATATTTTTCAATTTGTTTTTTATTTTATTCTATGAACACAGACATTTAGATAAAACTCTATACTTTAAAGAAAAACATAAGAGATATATATATATAATATATATAGTATACATAACAAAACATTTTTTTTAATATTCAAATATATTTGACAGTAATATACAACTATCAAAATTTTTTAAGTTTCTTAAAACTTAAGAATTCCTTGTTTCAAATAATATTTAAAGTCATTTAAATAATCACGTGATTAAATTATTTGATAAGTTTCAATAATAGAATTTAAAAAAAGATTAATCGTCACTAATTACAATATACTATTATATCATAAAATATTTATAAAATTATATAATATATTACATTTATTTATTAGTCCAAGTCATAGCATTATCCATAAAATATTTCAAAATTATGTTCTGAAGCTGATTGGTTTCCATCAGTTTCCCCTTGGAAAGACAATAACTCGGTGATGTGCGGTCACGAGGAACAATGATGTTTTAAGTCAAGATCGCATGGATGACATCGCAGATGTTTGGACGAATGACAGACAGTGAATCGTGACAGGTGCAGAAACGAGATAATTCGATAGTTCTCGCGATATTTTTAGATCGTTCCACAGTTAAGACGATAAACTTCCCGAAAAAGGATTGCAATCGAGATCTCTGACGCTAAATTTTTTTCACACTTTATTTTGAACTAATCATTTAATATGGACGTTAAATTCTCTTCTGAATAATTCACGCAACGATACGTAATTGCAGCATATATAAATATCATAATATATGTATAATGTTATATCATTGTACATTTATGTTATGCTAATATATTGTCATAGACAATATATTATATATATATATATAAAATTTTAATTATAAATATATGTAATTGAAAAAACATCGGAAGAGCTAGAATCACTGAGCGTTCAACTATACGAGTACGGACAATGAAAGTTACATCGAACAGAGATAAGAAAAAGAAAACATATTATTTTCTCTTTTTATTTGACTTGATTTCGTTACTGTTTTTAGTGGCTAAGTCATTTTATTATGTCTACATAATAAAACATAAAAACGCATATATATATAAAAATAAAAATTAAATTAAAACATATAAAATCACCGATAGTTGATAAAATCGAGATTCAATATTTTACCAACCATTGATAATGTATTTCTATAAACATGCGCATTAATATATGTGTATTTTATAATATATTTATTGCAATTTAATACATACATAATAAATATTTATAATTATTTTAAATAATAAGATACTGAAATAATAAAAGTATTAATTGTTGAAATCTTATTATTTATTTTTGTTCTATATTGCAAATAAGTACATTTTAATTTAAAATTAACTGTGTTATATAAATAGCTATAGATTATTTTTTAAAAAATTATTGTTTTTTAAATAATTTATAAACTATATTATTTATATAAAATTGATTCAAATTGTAATCATTTATATCAATAAAATAATTAAATATATTAAATCTAAAGTAAAGTAGATTTACCGAATTTACCTACAAATTTAAAAAAAACATATCTTTGGTAGAATTTAATTTTCTTCTCGTTAGATGTCATTAATGTGCATCAAATAATAATTTAATCGATAAATTTATAGTTGATAATGAAAATAGCTGTACATGATAAAAATATCTTAAATAATAAAATCAATTTTCAGATATCTTTTCATTATATATTTCCTCGGTTCTATTATGTAATTTTTTTATATGTTAAAATTTATTATGCAATACGAGTTGATTTTGAAATTGATTTAATTAAAGTCTGATAATAATATATTATATGAATTTCTCAGCCATTTATATATAATAATTTTTACAAGGAGCGCATGTTCTTATTAGCGGTGCTGTCATTAAAAAAAAAAAGTAATTTTGCACGCCGCAAATAACTATTATTATAATCTATGTAATATAATAAAAACAATTTCAACTAAGCTTAAACTATTCTTTACAATTAAATTAAATATGTCATTTAGCTTATCACAAATACACAGTTTCTGATAGGTTGAAACTTGAAATTCTTATTCTCTGTTCTCTGTTCCCTATTCCTTTCATTATGCCTCTTAGAAAGAAGATAACGTTAAAGAAAGAACAAAAAAGAAAAATTAAGACGAATAGATACTCCAGAAATAGAGATGTCCCTCTTCTTTCATTTTCATGGCGGTGTTTTTAAATCTGTTGTCAACGGGAGCGGTTCAATTGCCCACTGCCAATCACAGCGATTTCTACGTAGGGAGTTTTGGGTTTTTTTTTAGCGCTATGATTGGCTTGTGCGCAATTGTATCGTGGGCAATTGCTATGCACTCGTTGTCAAAGTCGTACACAGGGACACGACTATATAGTGTAAAAAATTCAGAGGAAATAGGCACAATAGAGAAATCATCAGCGTCAAGGCTATGTAGCTCAGTGACAGGACGGAAGTCTACCATTTTGGAAGAGACTAAGAACCTTATTCCTGAACAAATATTGGGTCATCTAAAAAGTATCCGCGATTTCTTGTCACTAGATGTGTGTTGATAGTCATATATCTAGTGACAAAGTACCGCGGATACTTTTTAGATGACCCAATATATGTATGCTGTACATATACACATATACATACAAAAAATTTTCACTTTTCACATTTTCGTCCTAGGGAAAAAGATATATTGGGTCATCTAAAAAGTATCCGCGGTACTTTGTCACTATATGACCATCAACACACATCTAGTGACAAAAAACCGCGGATACTTTTTAGATGACCCAATATAATCGATACCGAGGATTGTATTGTACATCCGGGATGGATGTAATGTCAGGTTAGCCGACTTGTAAGAAATTTAGAGGAAATAGTTACAACAGAGAAGCTATCAGCGTCAGGGCTGTGTGGCTCAGAACGGTGGCAGGACGGAAGTCTACCATTTCGAAGGAGATCAGCAGGCCTATTTTGTAACTCTTAACGCAAATTTTGTTATTATATTTTACCATGGTAAAAAAGCTGCGCAGCGACGTTATAATGATAACGAAATTTGCGTTAAGAGTTACAGAATAGATCTGTTGGCCTTGATTCGAATCTTGGAGCACCCTGATATTTTTCTCGTGTTGTCGCTTAAATTTCTTACAATAATTTCTATCCGGACGAAAGGGCATAATTAGGATCTAACTTCACAGATAAATCCGTTCAATCTATCAATTATTTGTAGGAAACTGAAAAAAAAATCACTGAGAAAAAGAAACAAGAAAAAATCATGCTAAATCTGAATCATGTTTTATCTTTTCCTAATTTTAATTTTTAGGAAGAATTAGAAATAACCAATATTAGAGTAACTAACATCATTGTCCAAGCCGAATCGGTTTAAAAAAAAAATCCGCTATGGTAAAAAACGCTGATTGATAGAAATGGACATGCCGCGCTACATAATACTACACTGAAAGAAAAGATTGATTGCTGCAGCAAATTAAATGGTTAAATATGGCATAGCATTTTTAATTGGCTGCAGCAATTAAAAATTGGCTGTTACATAACCAATTAAAAATGCTATGCCATATTTTACCATCTAATTTGTTACAGCAGCCAATCTTTTTTTTCAGTGTATGGGTTGCACGCTCGCTAGGTACGCCCCTAAGCGTAAAGTAGTAACTGTCAATGGACGATTACTCGGCCAATCGCAGGCGAACTGCGAGTGTGACCCGACAACGTCGCCCACTGGGTCTCCAACACTGAACTCGACAGTCGTGGCTCGGCTGTTCTTTCGTACTCGGTTAGCGGATTTGTGTCTGACAGTGTGGCCGATTGGACTGCCGTGTGATTGTCGCGAAGACTCGTTTGGGGTCCACAAGAAGACGACTCGTCGACATCGCTTCATATACATTTAATACCCACGATGACACATTTGGTAACTTCGTCGACAACGAGCGTTTCTGGAATAAATGCGGCAGCGTTAATCACGACCGAGACGATAACGACAACGTTACAACAGCGTGTTCGCTTACCACGATAGTGCATTGCTGCTACAACGGGAAAAGAAGAGAGAGAAAGAGAGAGAGAGAAAAAGGGAAAGTGTGTATGTGTTTGTGTGTGTCGGATTCTCGTTCTCGATGTGGATGCGTCGCGTCGTGCACTTTAAACGAGGTACACATACACGCCCGAGTTCCAGGAAGCGCGTAGAAGAAGAATATTTCATCAAGCGATGCACGTGAGAAGAAAGAAAGAAAGAGAGTACGCGCTATCGAAAGAACATAAGTGAATCTGTAATTGATCGCACATACGTATTGGCGCGACATAGAGAAAGCGAGAGAAAGAAAGACAGAGAGAGAGAGAGAAAGAGAGAGAGAGAAGAGAAAGAGGGGAAAAAAAGAACAGGTTACAAGGCAAGCGGGCGCCATTCGGAAGTAACAGTGTCAAAGCACTGAGGCACCGTTTGCAACTTCTTTAGCGCCGCGCACGGCATCTAGAACGTGCGATGGGACGTGCGAGCGTGCGTGCCGTCGTCAGCGTGCGTCAAGGTGCGTGAAGTGGCCCCGTGTGGTGCGAAAAGTGCGAACGGAGAGTCCGCAGACGGAGTCGTTTGTCGCTTGGCGCGCGAGCGCTAAACTCGGGGCTCTCAGTCTCGCCTATCGTCCAAGCAGTCGAGTCTACGGGCGCGCCTTCTCGCTCTCGTGCCTTCGCTTCGTGGCGTGAACGCCGACCGCTGGGCTGCTTCGATTCTCCTCTTGCTCGCCAGCGGAGTTTTCGCTGCGTCGCGCTTATACACTCTGGATACGTGTATGTGCGCGCGCGAGAGATACGTACGTGAGAAACATCAGAGACGGACGTAACCGGCCCGTCGTATATACGTGCCGGAGGCGAATCTGGGGATCTGGGGGAGAGACCGTGGAAAAAAGAATTCCCAGATAATGGAGAAACCTGCGTGTACTGTGGACTCGTGATCGATTGCGAATTTTTCTGTGTTGTATATTTTTACGAGGAAGATAGAGAAGTGGAGAAGGTGGCGGAACGGAAGAAGGAAGAAGAGGAGGAGGAAGCAGAACGAGAGAAAGAGAGAGACAGCGAGAGACAGATTAGGTTAGGTTGAACTCACGTTCCCCCCCTCCCATTCCTCCGCTGCGGCACCAGGGCTTCATCTCATTTCGATGTGCACGCCAGTTTCCATTTGACTTGTGTACGCCTAAGGGACGAGGGCAGAACATAGAGAAGATAAGAGACCGAGGATAGTGCGCGACTGATGGATCTAAGGAAAAGTGATAGAAAAATACAAATGCTGATCGCCGATGGAATTTTTGTCACCGAATCATTGTCACCGTTCATGGCAATCAATAACGAATACCTCAAATTCAAAGCTCGGATATTACGCTTCATCGACATGTTTCCAGGTTAGCGCGAGATTACACGATTGTTACACACGGCTATCTGGCATTTCGTCGTGCCTTCACTATTCACTCGAAAAAATAGATGAATTTAATAGATTGCGAATTCGGTCGGAAGTACTTAGTGTATAAAGACGTATGTATCTAAATCAATCAAGTATGAGAAACGCCAGTTCACGATCAAAGTTAGTTGGAATAATACATCTATATGTACTCTCTAAAACTTTTAGAATAAATTGTCACTCTGAAGAGTGTGGCATCTCACTCTTAAAGGTTGAAAATTGAGTCTTTCAAGACTGGTTCAATTTTCATTCTTTAAAGTGAGATTTCACTCCAAAGAAATTTAAAGATATCGTCAAGCTAGTCTACTTTTATATTAAAGGTCTGTTTCACTAATCTCGGTTAAGTTAACGACGGTTACGTTACTGGGGCTCATTTAGGCCCAGTTTCACAATTTATTATTACTCATTATTATTTAAAATAAATTAAATTTCGGTTAAAAGTTAACCATGAGTTGTGTGAAACTGGATTGTGAAACCCAATTTTTTATTATCTAGTTAACTTGTGGTTAGGTTTAACCTGATGTTTTATCCATTAGGGATATCATCTATGATGGACGAAGCTCATTCGGTGAAACATCAGGTTAAACTTAACCACAAGTTAACCAGATAATGAAAAACCGGGCCTAAATGAGTCTCGTGTAACCATCGATTAACTTAATCGAGGTTGGTGAAAGAGATCCTAAATTCATTCTTTTTAGCTGAACTTCTTCCACGGTTCATCTCTTTTCTTTTTTTTTTCTCCAAGAATTTAGAGGGTATTTAAATAATTTTTATCTTGTATATATGCACGCTGATTACTTTCTGTCTTGTAACACAAACTAAAATAATATTCGTGTGTTTAATATAAATACGGAAAAACCACGAAATGAATCACTTTATTTGATAAAATATGTAATGGGTATCTTACTCTCTAAAACTTTTAGAGTGAATCTTATTCTGGAGAGTGAAATCTCACTCTTAAAGACTGAAAATCGATCCACTCTTTTTCAAGACTGGCTCGATTTTCACTCTTCAGCGTGAGATTCTATTTCGAAGAAATTTAGAGGCTATCGTCAAGATATTCTACTTTTACATTAAGTTCTTTTTAGCTGAACTTCTTGCACAGTTCTTTTCTCTTTTTCTCTCCAGAGAAGTTAAAAAGAATAACCTTATTCTCGAGATTAGATCAGTGTACAACGACTTTAATATGCACTAGTGCATGCACACTAGTGCATGCAACCGAATTCGCTATTACTCGGCACGAAGTCGCATAGTATCGTGTCGCGACAGTTTCGCACGAACGTTTCCATTCTCGAGGGCCCCCCCTCAGATCAAACGAAACGGTCTTTCTTTCGACTTCCACCAACACGACGGAGGTGTCGTCTGATCTTACGTGTCTGGAATTTTTGTTCTCGGAATATTTACAACTTTTTATACGCACCTCTCAAATATACGCAGCCCTTTATTGTTAGTTCGGATCTACATCTAGGTATTTTAAATCTTAAGTCATAAGAAACTGACCAATTATAGCCGAATGCAAGGAAAATAATTGATTGTCCATTTCTTATGGCTTAAAGCTTAAAAATCTATTGTAGATCCGGGCTTACTCTTGTAGTACAGAAGCTTACAGTAATCCAATAACGTTTTTATTTATCAACGTAGATTAAACTTTTTCTTATGTCCATTTCTATCACAAGTAGTTTAATTTTAATCTTGATTCAATTAACTGTTCATTTTTTTTCTAGTTCTAAGAATTGGAAAAAGGTAAAGAACAAATAGAATCGAGAAAAGTTAATTTACATTGATGGAAACGGAATAAAAGAAGAGGTCTATTGCTACAATGTAATATTTCTACAATATTGTTGCAAATGTTGCTACATATTTGTTGGAATGTGTGATGTGTGCTGTATGAGTAAGATATCTGACTCTTCCCACATTAACTCGAATATGTGCTTTAAAAAAATCAAGTATAATCAAGTATAATCACCAAGGAATGCATAGTAATATTATGTCGCAGAAGTAGAAGAAAAAGCATCTCAAGATTGCACTCGTATATCTTCATCGTTTTTAAAAAACGTTAGCATTTTTAGTTGTCGTTAACGATAGTTCGAAGATTGTCCAAAGATACGTTATTATAAATGACACGTCCAGAAATAAGTTATTATAATCTTTCAATGAAATTTATATGTATCGGTACGCAAGAAGTATGATCTACCGCGCGGTGTTAAATGTAAATGTATGTAGCCAGCGGAGTAGACAGAATAAAAAAGACAAGACGGTAGACGACGACGACGACGACGACGACTTCGACGACGACGATGACGACGACGACGACGACGCTGTAGAGACTTGTGCGAGACGGTGTGTTCCCATACGTCTAACGATCATTTCTTTTTCTTCAACCTTCCTTACTCCTTGGATATTCGCGATATAACGCGTCATCGTCGCGAGTTTTACCGAGTTTCACTAAACTATTCTGACATTCTTTAAAAGTGTCCATAAAATAATAATTGCACGAGATTGTATTTGCTCATCGCGATGGCATGACTTATCATGCTTATCAGAATCCGTATTTTTTTTATACATTATCGTTAAGTATGAGTCGTACCTAAGAGTTATATATAAATTTATAAGAGTACATTACTTTGATATTCTTTTTTGCTCTTTTTATTTATATTACTTTTGTAAAAATAATATTATTTTTGTGTCAGTGTGTATATGATATGTAAGAAAATATCAATAATTTAAGAGAATATACGTATAACATACGTGGCACAAAAAGTAAAACAATTTTTTTTAATTTTCTCGAGATTACTTATCAATGTGAATCTTGATGAAGTGATATATGCAATTTATTCGTACACTTCGTCGGTTTATTTACCTATTTTGTGCATTAATAATTTTTAAAAGTAAAATTAACTTTTAATAAAAAAAAATTATATATATATATTTAACTCAAGAATTAGGAATTTGTTAGAAAAATCTAAAAAGAAATATTCAGATCAGTATAAATCGGTGAATGCAGATGTCGGTAGCAATAAAGTATCCACGATGCCTAATTTTTTTGTATATGCGGGAAAATTGGAATCTTAAACGTGATATACACTTAAACACTTAAATGTCATCACTTAGCGTAATATTAGTTTTATTTAATTTCTTAAGGCTTTTTTTAGCCAAAAATAATTCAATACGAAATTCCAACAGTCAGTAAATAATATTATTTAGGCTAAGTTGTTCTTTCAGTAAACTTCAGCTCAATATCTTATTCTCTTACTCTTTTATGTTCTTATTCTTTTACTTTTTTTGTTTATTCAATAAATAAATTACTACATAACTTATCTGAAGATAAAATAATCGGCCTTTCCTTAGTACAATAAATTAAAAGTAAATAAAAAATAACGCAAAAGATAAAAAACTATGACATATAAGAACATGATAAAAACATTAAAAGACAAAAAATATATTGTAAAGATAAAAAATGTATAGGTGTATAAATTAATTCTCGGCCTTTTTCGAAATTTATTATTTATTTTTAAAACATACTGTTACATTTTAGTTTGGGAAATAATTTCCCTCTGCATCTATACATTTTTGCCACCTATCAGGAAATTGGCGGATATCTTCGCGGAAAAAAGACGGCGGTTTCGATTCAATGAAGTCATCGGTACATTTTTTCACATCTTTTTCTGTTTGGAAATAAGAATCCACTAGATGATGCTGTAACGATTGGAATAAGTAGTAATCCGATGGGGTTAGATCAGGAAAACAGGCTGCATACAGCAATATTTCCCAACCCGACGCATAGATAAATTTCTTCGTCACTTTCGCTACATTTCGCGTTGTCGTACAGCAGTATCACTTGCCGTATCCAATGGCCGGTTTTTTTTGCTCAATGGCATCACTCAGACGCATCAGTTGGTCTTGATAACGTTGAGTAATAATTGTTTCACCCGATTTTAATAGCTCGTAGTATATACGCCTTTGTAATCCCATCAAATACACAATAAAATTTTTTTGCATGAATATTGGATAATCGCAACCTCTTTCGAGGATTCGTCAAGTCGAACTAACAATTTTCTTCTTTTCCGATTGTCATACAACACCTATTTTCATCGCCAGTCACCTTTATAAAGAAAAAATCTTTCGTTTAAAACGCAAAAACAATGATCCAACCGTATCACAGCGTCTCTTTATTGTCTACACTAAGCATATGCGGAATCCAACGACACGCTTTCTGGATCAGTCCTAACTTTTATAACCGTAACAGTTTGCTACGTCACTTCAAGAGCTTCTGCGAGTTCTAATTGACATGAATTTTCATTCAATAGATCATCTAATTCTTGGTTTTCAAATTTTTTCGATTGTTCAGAACGAACTTCATCCGACAAATAGAAATTTCCTTTGCGAAATTGTGTAAAATATACGAAATCGCATCTTCTCCGAAAACTGAGCATATCAAATTTGTTGCTTCGGCGGCATTTTTTTTTTTTCAAACGCGAACGATATACAGTGACGAAGATGCTTTTCCTGAAACGACATTATTCGTTCCGCACAAACTTCACTTATTTTTTGAAGTTATGTTAACTATATAATTGAATGTTAATGTTCCTAAATTGGTCTTGAATATCCCAAACAGGGTCGACTTAACAATTTATATTAATGTTATAATTAATTTTAAGGAAGGGCCCAGAATTTATTTATATATCTATTATTTCTTTCGAATGATCCTTTTTAGAATAACATTATACAAGATTAACTCAGTAGTGAAAATAGAAAATAATATTTTACTCCAGCATGCGCGTGCGATAATTTGAAATTTTTACAAATGTATCTAAAACTATCCCTGATAATATGAATTACTATCGTGTATGTTCATTCCTTTAATTTATATTAAAATATTACGCGATTGTATAAAAAGAATCTTGTTGACTAATTATTTAAATTTACGTGTTTTAGATTATAATAAGTAGAACATAAGAGAGAATGATAACAGTGTATTTCTGATTCTAATAAAAAGAAATTAGAGAAATGTCTATTTATATGCTAGTGTAAGATCAAAACGAATTAAGGTATAGAGACCATTGAAAAAAGTAATAATTATAATAAGCGATCAATTGTAGAAGGTAAATTGCGAAGTTCAAGTACAATAAATTAATGTTAATAATTATTTCGCGGAGGAATTAGTTTTACTTTTTATCACATGAAATGAAATTGATCGTTGCCTTCAAATAATATTTATATTTCCAAATCTTATCATTGGTTTAAATTTCATTAAACTTTCGATGAAACTTGCATATTCTCGTGCATATCCACAGATAAATATATCACTCTATGATTTTACAATGTTTCGTCATTTTTAGTCTTGTTTAAAAAAATATATATTTTTTTTTAATTAAAAAAATGAATCTTTTGATTACCATGATAACATGATCTGTACATGGACGATAACAATTTTATATTAGGTGTTGGAATTAATTCGTAGCGTTTTACAAGTGATGGGAAGTACTTTCATTAATGTATTTTTTAATGCTCATGTGAAATAAATAACATTCTTTCATTTAAAAACGCTACGAATTAATTCCAACACCTAATAATATAAATTGTGAACGTTTTTTTCTTTAATATTATATCAAACATCTCTAAAAAATAGGTAATAGAATTTTGAGATTTCCTACAGTTTTACAGTTTGTTTTAAGATTAAAAATTTTTTATTTAAAATTATGTTCAATTGAATTTTTATATAAATTTTTTGAAAATTAAAAAAAGTCAAACGTTTTTTAGTACGTTTTAATTTGTTCAAAAGATAATAGATAACGATATTTATTGTCGTGTTAATGTAACAGTTTTACATTATCTATAACATTTAATCAGAAATCTACATTCTTATCTGTGCAATATCTTGTAGATAAGAATGTAGATTTCTGATTATATGTTAGATAATAACGTAAAATTGTTATATTAATACAATATTAACATAGTAATAAATATCATACGGACGTGACACTCGTGATTATTTTATGTGCAATATAATTAACAATGCTACTAAAAATATATATAATACATCCAAATATAAATGCAACTATATCTATGCTAAATTTATGAAAATTTGCCGCATATACTTTTACTGTAATGTGATAAAGTTGCGTTACGGATTTTACTATGTTTTTGTATTGGTATATGTATATAATAATATTAAATTATTGTTAAATTATAGAGATGTTTAACATTATATCAATTACATATTTAAAATATTTGTAAATATACGATCAAATGTTCTTCTTTTTCTCTCAGTTCCGCATCTCCTATAAATGCAATATTTTGTCTTATTTCCATTCAGTTACGCAAACAACTTACTAATTTTTACGATTAAATTACTTGTGTAAAAAGATAAAATATTAGGCTAGCTCTATAAAGCTAGCAGGATCAAATCAGCAGAATCAAATCGGACCTATCGAAATTTTTAGTACTCATTTTGTACTAAATTATACCATTAATGATAATTTTGTAGCAGGTGCCATTTCGAAAAAAATCGTGGCGCTGCTAGCTTAATATTAAGCTAAAAATATGAGACACATGTTTTACGAAAAAAAGTGAGATTTTTTTTTGAAGGAAATAACATATAATATAGAATTGTTTTTGGCAGTACTAAATAGTATAAATTCAATCTTATTAATTTTTGATATTATTTTTCATTTTTTTCTTTTTATCATCAATTGGTCCTGCTAGCTTTACAGAATTAAATATTAGTTAATTTTATATTTTATTTATCTTTTTGTTCAAATAATTATTACAAAAAATATTATTGAAATAAAAATGCAATGTACATATCGCACATGTATTCAGCATGAAAACATATCTTCAGGATTTAATCACTGCAGTTACGATAACGTAAAAATCCTTATTGACTTTTAAAACTCGGTTGCATCGATATAGGTACAAACAAATAAATCGATAAGGATGCACATACATGATATGTTAAATCGATCCTTTTGAAGCATCGCGTGACCGACCTTGATTTCATCAAGTTCTCGTCGTTCAAAGGCTATTCTTTAGAGCTGCACCTACGCATTTATATGCATATCTCTCCCTCCACCACCCCCGCCTTTCTCAATATAAAAGCTGTAACCTACAAGTAACTGCAGTGTAATTGACAATCGAGAAATCGTGTTTGATCGGACATGAAACATATCCGTGCTATTTCCGACTGTTGGGAATTGTATTGGTATCTATAAAATGGTAATATCTATAAAAGCGAATTGATTTTCTAATTTGAAAAATCGCAGTAAGATTTTCCAATTGTAAAACAAATTCACATATATTTATTTCTATATTTCTTTAATATTAAACGAATATTAGAAATATATGCAGATTTATTTGATACTTTTTTAAAGATTAATATGATAATATTCACAATCGTGATATACAAAAAATTATTGTTCAATATCGCTATCATTTTACCGTTGTCACATTGAAAAAAAATATATTAAATTTTAATAAATAATTGTTTAGTAACATTTATAAAAAATAAATATTTGTTAAATAAAACATTTAATAAGTAAATAAATTAATGGCTCTACCAAATAAATGTATATTTACATCTAGTAAATATTCAACTGGCACTATTCAAACAAATATTTATTAAAATTTATTAAAATTTAGTACATTTTTCTCTCAATCCACACAAACACACTTCCACCTCTATTTCATATATATATTTTTTTTCTATGAAATATTATATTATAATCAACTACTATATTCAAATTCAGCGAGTAGAAAATATAGATTCAATCCGACTACTTCATTAATCCATCAGCCAGATTAATTGAACGGTATACTGTCGGATACAGATATTTGCTTTATAGCGGCATATAACAAGCCGCTTGATGTGTAAAGATGCCAATAGGGAAGGCGGATGGGTACACAGGAGGGTGCCGGTGCCGTTTGGGATAATATGACAAAGATTGGGAGGCACGAGACGGTAGAGGGCGAGAGTATGGACAGACATAGAAAAGCCAGGTGTTTTGTGGCATAGGACGAGACCACCCTCTGCCTCTACTCCCTCCTTAAGGGACCCAACCGTTCGGCTTGGAACGACTCGATTCGTGTCTCCTTTTTCTCTGGTCCTGGTTTATCCATAAATTCTGCTAAGCGCTTTACAATATTTCATCTTATTCAAATCCTTATTTATCGATACATTTTTATTTGTTACAGTACACATAATAAAGTTATGTGTTACATAAACACATAATAAAAGCAAATTTTCGTAAATGTCAATTAATTAAGCGAATTAATATCGGAGAAAAAAAATGTACCAACAATTTATAACAGTATTTTGTATTATCATAGAAGTCTCAAATATTATAGTTTTGTTATAAACTAAATTTTTTTTTCTACGATAGAAAGTTGTGACTTTATGTCCTTATACTAATAATCTATTAACTGTGTGACAAATCTGAATGAAAATTTTAAACTTTTCTTTTTCATTCCATTATTATCGAATAAATTCTTCGACGCAGCATACTATGGTTCCTCATTCAACTGCTAGACAATTCCATCTTTTGCAGGCTTCCATTCCTTTTGGTATCTGCACGCACCTATCATTTCCTTGGTATTCGTAATAAACGGTTGTTTTCATATTTATTTTGTTTAATCCTAATAGGCCATTCATGGGTTCAATGTACCCTATGCGATTTTTTATTACTATAACTTTTTTATAATATAATTTGAAGACCCGAATTAAATTTAAATATTTTAGAATTTTTTTCTAAAGTGATTATTTTTGCGAATTTTTCAAATAACATTTCTTTGAAGCATTGTAATTATTTGAAAATAAAATATTTATTTGATTCATATTTATCTGACTTAAGGTATAAATTTCACACGTTTTAAGCTAAATACGTATTCAGTTCAGAAATATAATGTGTAGGGTTTCACAAATCTTGATGTTATCAGGTAACCAAAAATAACAATGACCTACTAGGGTTAAGCTGAGATAACTTAATATACTCGAGCTATATATATTGTGTGTGTGTGTATATTAGGTGTTGGAATTAATTCGTAGCGTTTTTAATGAAAGAATGTTATTTATTTCACATGAGCATTAAAAAATACATTAATGAAAGTACTTCCCATCACTTGTAAAACGCTACGAATTAATTCCAACACCTAATATATATATATATATATATAAATTTCGCGTGAATTCAATACGTATTTACAAATATCAGGTTAATAAATTTTTATTTTATAACTTACAAATAAATGAAGTGCAAGATGTATTCACTTGAAACATTTCGATTGTATTTGTAATAATGCTTAGATTCAATGAATGTTCTTTCCAACGCTTAGGGATGTCTTACGCTTGTCTTGAGGAAAATTAGCGATGCGCACGTTTCGTTCGCGACAGAAACGTTTTCGTATCTTTATATATTCGTATAACGCTCAACAATGGCCTGTGGTCGTTTGATAACGCTTGAATATTTTATAATTGTCTTAAAACAAATTATATTTTTGACAGCGCGCACGATGATCTTTTTTTCTATTTTTTTTTAATAAATCGATAAATCTGCATCATCATAGCAACATTGATGCTCTGAAAGCTTGAAGTGTGAAAGAATGAGTGCTAACGAGTGTATACGCGTATCTAACATTTTAAAAAACTATACTTCCCCCTTTGAGAGGATATCGAACAATAATTCAACAGCAAATTTTAATCAAGAAAGAGAGAAATAAAATTCGATCATTACAATATAAATTATCATAAAATTATTTTTGTGAATCATCGATTGATACATGAACTGTTATGCATTATCGCTTGATTGAAAGGGGATGTAAAAATCTTGTCGATCTCTTTACTTCGTCGAATTCTGTTTTAATAAGTAGCGATTTGAATTATTCCGTCCTCACCAGGGTGCACATTTTTTATTCTATCTAAAGCCCATTTTCGTGCAAGGTAGATTTTTATCTTTTATAAGGACAATCGTACCGACGTCAAGTTTTGGTTTTTGATCCATTTATTTCGCGTTCATTTAAATATTCAAAATGTCATTGTGATCAAAAATTCTGACGTACCTTCGTGATATGCTGCCAAACAGATAATTGCCGGAATAGATAGTAAATTTTTTTCTGATAAAAAATAGATCTACCAATCAAATAATAATCGTCGGGGGACGAGGCTAATAAATCATTTGGATCGATTGAAATTGCGGTAATGGGTCTGGAATGTAAAATGCTTTTGACTTGAACAACGAACGTGTTTAGCTCCTCAAATGTAATGTAAGATATTCTCCTATAACGCGTTTAAAATGATGTTTGAATAGCTATATCGAAGATTCTCATAAATCTCCAAAATGCGGTACCACCGGTGATATAAAATGCCAATCAATGCGATGTTGACTCTCAAAATTATGCAACATTTTTATGTTTTTCAGAATTAAATAAAACATACATTTCTTTTAATTAATTACTTGCACCTATAAAATTTTTTTCGTTGTCCAAATATATTTGACTTGATAGATCTCGTCTTGCAATGAAGTGCTGCAAAGCAGCAATAAATCCATCAATTGATAAGTCCGTTACAATTTCAAGATGCATTTCTTTAATTGTCATACATATGAATATGCATCCATATATTTTGATTTTTGTTACGAATTTTTTTTTCCTTGAGTATAAAAGAAATCCGCAGAAATCGATACCGATATTAGTAAATGGTAATTTTAGTTTTGCATACACGAGATGATAGAAGATTTTCCATCTTATGTTCAATTGCGCTAGCGTTAAACCTAAAACAACATTAAACATTTGCATAGACGTATGACGTTACGAACTTGGTTTCGATCGCCAAAATTTTTTGTCTAAGGAAATATAGAGTAGTTTGAATTCTGGAATGAAAATGCATCTCATGAATTTCGCGTCGATAATACGATCAGTGATATAGTACTTGGCAGCAAAATCATATGTTTACACGATGAGGCCATATTCGACTCTTGAAGACGTTCTTCGACACATAGTAAACTTTTGTCATTTAGAAATGGGCTTAAGTTAGAAATTTTAGATTTAGCTGCAGGATTTTTATTCTTAAGTCTTTTGATTTCGTTAGAAAATCGGTCGAATCATCTTTATTATTCGTGTTTCAGCTTCAATAATTTCCTCCATGTACAAAGGCCCGGAAAATTTATTGGCAGATCGAAAACGTAAACAATATGCAACGATTTTAAATAATTTTGAATAAGAAGAATATTTTTCAAACATATCAGAATTATTGGAAGCGGTAATAAGACATACGTTCTTTCTTAATTCAGAAATTTCATTCATTTGAATGAATTCAAAAAACCATTCTCCTTTATCTTTAAATAACCATGGAGGGCCTGAAAATCATGTTTGATTTTGCAAAAATTTGTAAAGTAATTGACCTCTCGAAATCACATCGGCTGGATTGTTCTTTGAGTTAACATGTCGCCATTCAGTCATAAGGCTTTGAATTTCTGTAACCCGATTTTACAACGAAAGTATTAAGCAGATGAGGCGGGATTTTTAACTAATACAATGGTAGAATCGCACTAAAAAATTGTTTTATTGAGGAGGATATTTAACGTTAATTGTTTTATGATACAATTAAGCTAAAAGCAACATGACAAAGCTCTAAGCAAAGAATAGTAATAGTCCCTTTAAAGACTATTAAGCGCCAAGTTACATGTCGTTTTGGCGCAAAGCAAATTGACAATTATATTCTCATATTTTCCACGAGAGCGTACGTAAAGTGCGACATGTGCCAAAACCAGTTACTACCGTCGCAAAAACCGTTAAATATCTCAATGGTCCTCTATTAATAATTTTCTAATAGAAATTTGATATATTAATTCAAATTGTTTAGCAAATTTTAACCATTCCGTTTAAATGCTTTGTGGTACGGATTCATCCCAATTTAAATTACTTCGCCAAACATTTTGCATTATTCTTTTAACATTATTCTTTTAACATAGAATTATAGGATCTAACAAATCTAATGGATCAAAGATTTTGGCAATTTCCGATAATATATTTCATTTTGTTAATTTTTTCGAAATTTTAATGGTTGCACCCCGAATAATATAATATATTTCATCATTTAGCGTGTACCATGCAAAACTAAGCGCTTAAAGAACGATTTTTATCAAAAACGAATTTCACGTGTAATGCATTAGTCTTGAGATCATTAATAATATTCTCATTATTTGAAGCTCACTATCTTATGTTGAAGCCACCTCGAGAAAGCAGTGCAATCATTTTGTTTCTAATCGTACGAGCTTCGTCAATGCTGTTAGCGCCGATTAATAATCGTCTACATAAAGATGCGAGCTTATTTCGGAAGCTATAGGGTAAGCCTGTTTTTCGTCATCCGCAAGTTTCTTTAGAACGCGAGTAGCAAAGTAAGCAGAGGATACCAAAACTGTATTAAATTGAAAGGTTCTAATCTCGCCATTCTTACATCAAAGAATGCAAGAAAACATCAATCGTCATCACATAAATGCACTTGTAGATACATTTTATAAGAACATACTTTATGTGTGAAATCGAATTAAATGTGAAAATAATTTATTTTGTATTGTTGGCCCAGCTATTAATGTATCGTTTAATGATATTCCAGAACTTGTCTTCGCGAATCAAACATTATTCGCACCTTAATAGTATTTCTAGATATTTTGACGACTGCGTAATGAGGCGTATAATATCCGCTCTCATCTGACTCTTTAATTAGAGATATGTAATTCAGTTTTAATTTTTATTCCTCTAATATTTAGCCTTTAACATGGAATCTGCCTTTAACTTTCGTTCTAAAGTTATTAATCTTTTTAGCGCGAGAGTGCGAGAATCACTTAGACATTGACTTGTTTTGTGAAAAAGTTGCGAATCACATAACGTCCATTATTTTCACGTAAAATCATATTTATAAAATATGATTTACATGCAATATCTTCTTCAGATTTTGGTTTGTTCAATATGATCTCTTCTATATTCCAAAAATTATTTGTCTGAGTTTTTATATTTGTTAAGCAACATGTGTTTCATTCTTAAATAATTTCTTTGACGTCGTATCACCAGCGACAACCAAAACGCATCTTTTGCAAATATAAATTATAACCTTCTGAAATAAATTAATTTGATCAATAAATATGGAAATTTGTACGATTCCTTTCGATTTAGTACAGTTTTAATTGAACCGATAGATAATGAACGTCCAACTACGTTTGTATTTAGTTGTTTCACAATGGATTCTGAAATAAAATTAGCTGTTGTACAGGTATCTAATAAAGTGCGATATTTAATTAACTTATTCTCGATCCTAAATATAACCAGTACGTTTATTAGCAATTGTGGCAACGAAGCATTCAAGGTTATGAAAGCAACTGATTGAAGACCGAATCTCTTAGTCATTCGTTTTGAGTCGAAGTTGCCAATTTTATTGCACTAGATTTATTAGCCGAAGAGCTATTATCGTAATGCAAAAGGGTATTATGACGTTTTTGACAAATTGTACAATTTGAGAACTTACATGGGACACCACGATGAGACCGCAAGCAATTAAAACAAATCTTTGCATTTTTTATTGCTTCGATATGTTTCTGCAGATAATTGCTTAAACTTTTCACATAAGTAAAGCGGGTGACGTTTAATTTTACATATTACACAATTGGGAAATATTTAAAATAAATACTTGATTAGATGGAATAATTCGTTTTCTTTTAATTGATGGTCCTATCTTATTTCTATCGAACTCTATTTCTTTAGATCTTTCGCGTTTTGACGCACAGATCGCAGTTTTATAGAAATTCATATATTTCAGGCTTTGGAAAATCGTCTCTTTCGAGGATAATCCCCCATTTTTCCAATGCTTTAGGCGATTTGTTTTCTATAATATGAACTAACATCTCGGGTCCAACGAAAATCCCAAAAGTATTCGAAGAAGCACCGTGTTATCCGCGAGCTTAGGCAAACCGTTTGCTTTCTTTATCTAATGCAGACAAATTCAGTATAGACTCAAAATGCCGAGAAATTAAAACGCGCTTCTCTTTATACGAGCGTTCTAAAACATCCCAGGCGTCAGATTAATTTATTTCGTCAATTGCGAAAATTCACAATTTTATTAACGGCTTCACCAACCAAGACTCATTTTAGATAACTGTAATTTGTCGACGTCTATTAAGTCCGACTGAGAATCTATCATACTGTGAAATGCATTCTTAAAGGAAAACCAGCTTTCATATTTCCCATCAAAGATTGGTAAAGCTGGTAACTTAATTCGCCGCTTCTTAATCAAAATGTCTTCAATTTTTTCCGCGAATAAATAAAAACGTTCTTGTATAACAACGAATTCAGATTTATGCGCTTCATTAGGATTTAATATCAGCTCATCATTGAGATCTTCAAACGTGATATAAATCAGTTAAATGAGCTAATTTCAATGAAGTATTGTCTGATTTACTCTTATTTACTCGAGAACATTATTTAAATTAGTGAGAGATTTTAGAAAAAAACGTTTTTGTATAATTAATTTAATCCTACCTGACATTGCGATGAGTTATAATAAAGATGTACGTGAAAATGAACAATGCTAAAACGAACGATTTAGCTTAATGTAATGTGTGATGAGTAGGTGGATGCTTCCAATTGTATTCTGCCGCTTAGATTATTCTGTCTATATTCCGTTGTTTAGATGTTATGTTTACGAATGCACCACGCCGAAGTTCAATGAGCTCTGCTCCTTATATTGTGATATCATTCATGGATATCCTCTTGAGCAATACTCTTCTCGAATGATTGGGAAGCCCACCTCACAGGAGGCATCAAAAAATGTTTTGTTTAAGCTGAGATAACTTAATATACTCAATCTATATATATATATATATATATATATATATATATATATATATATATATATATAAATTTCGCATGAATTCAATACGTATTTACAAATATCAAGTTAATAAGTTTTTATTTTATAACTTACAAATAAATGAAATGCAGGATGTATTCACTTGAAACGTTTCGATTGTATTTGTAATAATACTTAGATTCAATGAATGGTCAATAAATGTTCTTTCCTACGCTTAGGGAATGTCTTATGCTTGTCCTGAGGAAAATTAGCGATGCACACGCTTCATTCATTTTCATATCTTTATTCATATAACGCTTGGAAACGCTCAATAACGTCCTGTAGTCATTTGATAATGCTTGAGTATTTTATAATTGTCTTAAAAATGATCCTGCATCAATCTTGTGGGAAAATGTCTTTCTGTGAATTTGGTTAATTTTTGGATATGTTGTAATTCTTTTCATTCTGAACAAATATCTGAATGGATACAAGTGGATCCTATGAGCCGTTTTCGCGCTACAAGCCTTGAAAGATTCAGTAATCATGTAAAATCTGGATCTTTCAAAGTTTGTAACACAGAAATGGTTCATAGGATTGAAATATTTATTCAGAATGAAGAGAATTACAACATATCCAAAAATTAGCTAAATTCGCAGAAAGACTTTTTAGAAAGATTTTTATGGGGTTCTTTATATTTTTGACAGCGCGTAAATTTGGCAACGTGCTAAACTACACAATAATTACCACAAATTTCAAAGAATTATTGGAAATCGGTTAGCGTCTCACATATATACATTGAAAGGCGTATTTCTCGGATGATAAAAATTGTTTAAAAAATTAACAATTAATTTATATCATCAGGACTCTTCGGAAAGCGTTAGGACACATTCAGATTCACTATTCAAGCACCAATAGTTAAATAGTATTTTAAAATACGAAGTGTCTCTCTCTAATATTATAACATTTAGACTTGAAGAAAAGGAATGATATAAAGAATATAAAGCAAATGTGATTTTAAATAATCATTAAATCGCAAGATAATAAGATTAATGATATATAATTTATATGATATATAATTTTGTATCATAAAATACTAAATTGAATATTTTTTTTATTTAAAATTTGATGTGAAAAATTGCAGAACTTTTGGAAAGATAAAACATTGTTTACATTCCCGCTTGGTCCATAGAGAATCAAGAGAATCCTTAGGAAGTTCTCTTTTTAATCTTTCTACTATCCAATATTTCAAGTACTGCAGTAATATCTACTAGCAGATATGCGCTTAACCGATCAAATCTTTCAACACCTTTTTTGTCTTCTTTTTCGTTTAGTTATAAATCTTATTCATTTAACATCGATTTACCGATGAATAATTCTTGTTCTTTACTTTTTTAAGTTTATTTTTTTTAATTAATTTTTTTAATTATTAAATAATTTTTAGCAATTTTATGATATTGAGTATATTCGAATTGTTAATTCATAATATATTTTTATAAACGCAGCTTTCTCATAATTCATAATATATTTGTATAAATTTGTATAAATAAAGATAAATAATATAAATAAAAATTAACATATCCAATTAACAATTATGTAGTTAATATATAATATATCATAATCTTATTCTTTTATATATAATAAATGTCATGAATACAGTAAAGAAATCGATCTAATTTGCTTGTTTTATGTGTAAAAAAGTTGTACTAGGCATATGTATATTCTATTAATATCATATTATCCCAGAATTACAATTAAATATGGAAAGTCAAAGTAATCGGATCTAAGCACCATCGGCGACGCACCTTTTCTCGAGGAATCTTATCGCACGTGTTTCTATCGTGATTCATCCGAACTTTAATTTACGGATGGCGATACGGACTGTGTAAATAATAGATGTACTGTTTTACCTTTGTCATTAGGAGAAGACTATTGAAATGATTTTCTAAGTGTCACACACACAACGCGTTATTCATGATACGAGTGCGAAATCCTACGTCAGGTGTGACGTCAATCGCCGTTCAAATATTCAGTCGCGACTAGTCACTGTGTCGATACTTTTCACTCAATTCCTTTCAAGGTCCGGTACTAGATCGAAAGCGATCGAGAGAGACGTCCCGACATCAGGTACATTATAAATAAATAAATGCACGATCAGACATCCGGTGTGTGATTGCAAATACACCATTTATACCGTAATATCTCCGTTATCTCGAATCCTTGCTCCGTGATGCGAGGCAATTTCTCATCGTCGAATAAACGAGTGAAAACGACGCGTTTATACGTAACGTTACGTTTTTCTTGTGCTAATTCGGACGAAATAGATGATGGTGATAAAGAGGGAAAGAGAGCGACATAAAGCGTATTGTCCTAACGTCCTAACCAGTAGTGACTTTAAGTACAACCCACACGTTCCTTCTAATAATTGGCCATTTCCCTGCCGGTCGTGTCGCCTTCCGAGCTCAAGTTTCTCCTCGTTTCGACCGACTGGTGAAATAATTCTTAACGCGAATCGCGAATCGCCTTGAATTTAGGTTATTTTCTAATTGCATGCTTTTCAGCACAACGTCCGCTTACGTTTGCAGACTCGCGTGCGCTCCAGCCTCGAACAACGAACAATTTATTTTAACAAATAACGTGCAATTTTTATTTCTGTGTATTTTCATCTCACAAGAATTTATCTCAATTTAGAATTTAAAAAACAAAATTTAATGACCAAGCTTAACAACGCGAATAAAGGGTCAATTACAATGAGAACAATTGTCTGGTTAAAAATAGAAAATTTTCATCATGTTAATCAGAATTCTGATTACTTCAACTATAATTATAATAGGTTCAATCTCTGTCTCTCAATATCCTCATTTATTTGGATCTCTTTTTTTCTTTTCGAGCTATTTCAAATTATGTCTTTTATTTTATTTAATTACATTGTGATATTATTCTATTTATGTTTCATCTAAAAAGCTGTATAATGTTTTAAGTGATATCTCAAATTGATAAAAAGTTAATAAAATAGAATAATATTTATTTACTTCAGCTTACAAAGTAAAAAAGGGAATGTCGTCAACAAAGTTAATATTATTGTCATCTTCAACACACACACACACGCACACACACACACACTCTCTCTCTCTCTCTCTCTCTCTCTCTCTCTCATTAATTATATTATTTTCAATTTGACATCCAACGTTGAATGATTTTTTAATAGAGTCGCGATCGATCATGGCACAATTGTTCAGCTATCTACAAAAGCATAGGACGTCGCACTGTGTCTCATATTATATCCTACATCATCTCGGATAAATCTCAAGATTTTTAGACAGCATATATGCGAGAAATCTTGGGTGTGCCTAGAGTCACGTATCTTTTGAAAGCTGCAGCTACCGATGGATGAAGGAAGAAAGCTGGGAGAGAGAAAGAGGGGAAGCGGAAATTTTCCGGATAGAGAAGGGTCCCGAATAGCAGTGAGACCGGTCCGCACCAGCTGTGACTCGTCCAAACACGAAAATTTATAAGTTCCGAGAGATATGTCGACGAGGAACAAGAACGTGCTCTCGTTTACTGTGCTTGGGCCAGTAAACTCTCATCAAAGTCCAAGGTCCGGTTCTACCTCTGTAAGATTAAGTCGGTTATTTACTGTTTATATATCTTTTTCTAATGTCCATTTACCAATATAGATTAACTTTAGTTTCGGTTTAATTTACTCCTTTTCCTTTTTTAATTTTTAGAACTTAGATAAAAAATAAGTTAAAAAACAAGATTAAAAATAATCTACAATTACTGATACAAACAGACATTCTTAGGATTACAAAAAAATAAAAAAATAGTAAATTATTGTTACGTTGCACTGATGGAATCGGACCTTATTCTGAACAAAACACTCGAAACACGAGCCCCACGATAAAATTTGCGCGCAATGGCGAAGTATATCGCAGTTTTCAAAGTACAAGGCTGAAAACGTGCATTTCCGATTTCTGCCAGGTGGCTGACGAATCTACGTCTAACGATATCATCAACAGAAATCGTCGGATCGGAAATGATCCGTAATTGCTATTCGGTTATTATCGTCTTTCACGCTACGTTAATCTCGATCGATCATCTTCAGCGCAAGCCGGAAGAAAACGATCATTATCTTTGATTTCTGCGTGATTTTGACAAATGTATATTTGCGTAGCGAAATTCCTCCCTTCCTTCCAAAGAGAGGAAAAGGATTCCCCCAAGATACGGAATATTGCTCTCGAAGATTTTTCAACTCTTTCTCTCTCTTTTCTTCTTGCTCAAAGAGGGAGTACCAGTAATCGAGACTAGTATCGAGAGGAATAGAGAGGAAGGGTCGTGCCGATCGATGATATAGATAAAAAAGCAACGCGCTCTCGATAATATAACGCTGGATTAGAGCAGGACGTATCTTTTCCACTCGATAGAGCTCGGGGGCACTCATAGGCGGGGCCATGTGTCTAAAGAAGACGGGATCGCACATGTCCACCTCGTCCACCTCGGGTATTCATGTCGGTATTCATGGCGAGCAGCTGCCGAATGCACTTCAACGCCATTACCTGCTTTTCGCAACGCTCGCATCGCGAGGCGATTATGTCCCGATCGGTCCTGGCACGCGCCCACTTCTACCACCCTTTTTACGTATATTCTTGATAATATCGCTTTACAATGTGTCACGATCAATTAGATCTCCGCGATATTGTTCTGTGATTTTCGAAAATGTCGAAATTGTATTGAAAACGACTGTGACGTAGGACGAAATGAGGTGGAGTGAAATGCACAATTTCCTTCACGAGGCGAGTAATCTGTGTGTGAAAACGTGATTGCTGATGGTTGAGAAAATTGCCCCTCCCACTAATTTTGCATTTGGAAAATATCATTAAAATAATGGATAGAAAATCGGGAGTGAAAATTAAGCAGTTTAGCTGACAACAGAAGAGATATATAACGGCAAAACGTATTTTTTAACTTTAATTTTTTAATTAACACATAGTGATTTATTATTTTTCATGCACGTTTACTGCAGTCAAATAGTACAAAGTGACGAAAAAACGAACAAGATTAACGAATCGCTAAAAATATATAATATAAGCGATACGTCACTCACATTCGCGCGATTGCGTCAAAGCCGGTTACTGCGCGGTAATTACTTCCGGGATTTCACTATATTCTCACGCAAATGTTTCTGCCTGCCGCATACGGTACTAAATCTGAAAGCTGAAAACATGCCATTTATTAAATCGGACAATTTTTCACGAAAGTAGACCTCAAGATTTCAAATCTTGTATATGCGCCTACCTCCTCCTTTTTATCCTAAGTACGAGAGAGAGAGAGAGAGAGAGAGAATCTCTCAAAAGTATCAGATGACAGATTTTTTGATCAATTTAAAAAAATCAATCTTTTCCTTATTGAAAATGTCACGAAATATTAACAATTTTTAATTAACGGATTACAAGCGATTGAAAAAAGCGAATTTGTCGCGAATTAAATTTCAGAAAATATAAAAGCTGACGAAAAACATGTTTTGATTGATTTCAGATGAAGTATGCTTATGCATTAACATATTAGGTATTAATTATTGAACATAATATCACTGAAATTATATAAATTAAACTGTTTTATCTTGTTGATAGCGTAAAATTTTAATTTGATAAGTTATCAATTTATCAACGCAAACTGGCAGAGAAAATCGAGTATGTATATAGAAATTATTGTTATAGAATGTATACAGAAATTATGTAATTATATATAGGAGTAGAGTTCGATTGTGGAATTGCTTGATTATTCCCTAGATTACTATTGAGTTTTCTGAGAAAAAAACTGAATAATTCCGTTCGGCATCCATTCCGAATAGTTTCATAATACATGCCCTGAATAGCAGAATCGATTTTTCACATCAATTTTCCACCGTTTTTAACGGCAATGGATGTGCAAGCGAATTACTTCTGAATATTACTGCGTCATAAAATTTGTCATGAAATTTTTTTCCTTTCTTTTTTTGGATTTTTCGTCGATGTAACATATAATGTAGAAGGCGGATTTGGAGCAGTCGACTTAACGCGGTGAGCTACGCAAGCTGAGTATCGTTGGCAGCCGGCACATGGTCCGCATCATGCTTTTCGAAGCCGCAGATGGTTCCTCCTGTGCGCGATTATGGTTTTTTTTGTCGTACATGCCGCGCCCGTACAGGCGGTAAAACACGTATACTTCTCGATCATTTTTTTCATCACAAAATTGATCGGTTTACCTAAATGTCCGTTCACGTACGCGATGGTCTGTCATTTACGCGATACAAAATATAACGTGGTGGCTATTTGCGCCACTTGCTACATCACGATTCATTATTCGTCATCCGTAACTTTACCTGCTATCAATATATGTTATATCAAGAAAATAATCAATCAAGACTGAATATGAATTTATCTCTACTCCAAGTTTTCTTTCTATCAACGTTATTCTCATTTTTATTTTTAACAATACATAAATTATGACATCAATATTATTTTAGTCATTTAATAATAATATTTTTTTAATGATAAAAATCTCTCCCATGTATTTTAATGTGCCTTACAGTTGATTAAAATACGACTGATTGAACCATCGCGCATCGGTGACTTCAAAGTGACGCTAATAATAATAATACCTTCCGACTGGCAAAAACAGCATTCTTTTCTAGGTATTTCAATAATAATCACAAAGCGAAGAGTAATTGTTCGGTCGAAAGAAAAGAACCATGACTCGAACCACGACATCCAAAACTGATAAATGGGAACATTCCAATGGGACTTTAGTCTGCTACAATAACGATAGCGAGCTGTGCTATGGGCGAAAGTAAGATATTCCGGCGCGATGTAGGTAACTTGTCCATGCTTTCCATTTCAGCTATTTTTCACAATACAAATGATGCAAATGATTACATCGCAGTCTCATAAAGCAATCAAATTTCCAATTTCGTTGTTAGAGGTGTTTTCCGGAATTCCTGTGCTTTTAGGAATGTCAATTTCTCATTCGTTATTCGTTCAGATGTACTTCCAGATTTACCTTTGTGAATTTATCTGCTTTTAAAAGGGAAGTTTTAATGAGAATAATGTTAATAATTCGTTTGTAGTAACAATAATGTTGTTTCTATTTCTTATAAAAAATAATTTGAAGAAATAATTACGCCTGATTTTAAAGTAAAACAATTTTATTGATATTAGATGTACATTCACCTAATATCAAGGTGTACATTCATCGAAATTAATTTTCATATATATTTTTGCCACCTGTCAGATAATTGGCGGATATCTTCGCGAAAAAAAGACAGCGGTTTCGATTTAATCAATTCATCGATACATTTTTTCACATCTTCTGTTTGGAAATGAGAATCTGCTAGCTGATGCTGTAACGATCGGAATAAGTAATCCGACGGGGCTAGATCAGAAGAATATGCCGCATGCGGCAATATTTCCCAATTCGACGCACAGATGAATTTTTTTGTCGCTTTCGCTACATGTGGGCTCGCGTTATCATGCAAGTAATATCACTTGTCGATAAGGTCTTTTTTTCTCAATAGCGTCCCTCAGACGGATCAATTGATCTTGATAACGTTAAGCAATAATCATAAAACAATTTTTACTCAATTTTAATAGCTCGTAGTGTATACGCCTTTGTAATCCCACTAAATGCATAATAAAATTTTTTGTGTGAATACTGAGTTATTTTAAAAATAAAATTGAATTTTTAAAAAAAGATCGAAAATTAATTTGTACACCTAATCTATATACAATATCTTCTCTCGTTAAAAATAAATAAAATTTAAATTAAAAAAAAGATTTTAAAGCTTGAAATCTACTTTTGAATAGTGACTATATTTTTTTTAATTTATGTGAATTTTGACATTTTTATATATAGAAAACTACGAGCTGAAAAAAAGAGAAATTTTTCTTCTCACTTTGTGTGTCTGTTACATGCCAAAAAAAATTTGCGAAAATTTTCAATTATCTATATCGTAAAAGTTTGGAGTTTTTCTTATAAAATCGTTTTTTAAAAATATTTCTACAATTTTTTATTCTTGAGTTATTCGCGAGTTAAGTAAAAAGGAGCATTCTGACTTTGATTGCTTATAACTCATAACACATTAAAAAGCCTCGTACTTAAAAAAAAAGCAGACTCTTAAAGCTAAAACGATTGCTCTATTGAGTGATATAATTGCCAATTTAAAAAAAATAGAATACAGGTATATAAATTTAAAGAGCTAAAAATGGTATTACTGTCCTTATAACCATTGATAATGATCATAACAATAGTAATATTACATTTTTATAACTCAATTTCTATATATTTTACATTTAAAAAATTAGCATGATATTATTCGATATAGTAAAGTTTCAGCTTTAAAACAATGATTTTTAACGAAGTTATGAGCAATCAAAATCAGAATACTTTTTTTATTTAATCCGCGTTTATAAACTTATTGGTAACAAAAAGTTGTAGAAACATTTTTTAAAACGAAATAAACTTTTTAAAAAAACCTTAAGCTTTTATGTCATATAATCGAAAATTTCGCATCAAAATATATTCTGTATATAATTTAGTTAAAAATTCCATAGAATTTTTTCTCCAACCCAATATAATAGTGCAATAAGTTTTACACATTTGCACAAGTAATATCACATTTTCTAATAAATTTTTCATACTTATAAAGCTATTACCTTACATGGTACAAGTACATATATGGCAACATGATAACACTTTTTATGATTAGCACTCAATAAATTGATTTTATTTATGTGAATTGGAATAACTGTAAACTATAATGAAATTCTTGAATGAAAACTTTCCTTAAATAATCAGTAATGTGAAGTAAAAGAATCCCGCTACCATATATGGCAGGAGATCAAATCATTCAAATCTAATGATGACAGCCTTACCGTTAACAATATTCAAATAATATCTCCGGAAGATTCGACAGACATAGTTTTCACTTATACTGCCTATTAAATATATCTATTGTCACCATTTAACTGGCGTATTTTTTATTACATTCTACATATTTTTAACAATAATCTCGACGATGTATTTTTCTTACGAAATAATAATTGCGATCTCTTACGGATCTTCATAAATTCTTAACAATCGGTCAGCAAATCGTTGTGAGTAATTGATGTCTTCCATTCATCAGAATCGCTACACAAGTTGAAACACGTTATAATGGTTTTTTTTATTTCTGATGATGGTAACTAATTTTAAGTATGAAGAGGAGGATACCTGAGGATATCTGAAGATTGCTCAATCTAAGAGTCGAAACATGTAATAATATACTCAGTTTTCCATTATGTATGTATTTAACTCCTATTAATAATTTTTATACGTTTGTATTTTAAAGAATCAACTCTTATTTTTTTATCGTCATATTGTTATTCAAATCTATTCACAGAAAAAGGAATGAAAACACGCAGCAAAAATTTAAAAAAATGTATACCTTTGTTAGACAGAAATTATAGTAAACACAGAAATAATACAATTTTATCGGAAAAAAGTGAGAATAGTGAGTTTTTTTTTCCCCCTGAAAAAGTAATCAAAGTGAACCTTCTTCAAAATAGTGAGTAAAGTGAGAATAATGACTCAATTATCGGCCTGTGGCAAGCCTCTTTCGAGAATTCGCCAGATCGAATGATTTTGTTCTTTTCGGATTGTTAACACCGATTTTCGTCGCTAGTCATCATTCTATAAAGAAAATCTTTTCCTTTAAAACATAAAAGCAAAGATCCAACGTCATATCACAGCATCTCTCTTTATTGTCTGCATTATTGTAAGCATATACGGAACCTACCGACACGTTTTCTGGATTAGTTCCAGCTTTTGTAACCGTACCAAAATAATTTGCTACGTTACTCCAATAGCTTGTGCGAGTTCTGATTACATTTGATATGAATTTTCATTTAATAGATCTTCTAATTCTTGATTTTCAAATTTTTTCGGCTGTTCAGAACGAACTTCATCCAACAAATAGAAATTTCCTTTGCGGAATTGTGTAAAACATACGAAACACATCTTCTGCGAAGACCGAGCATATCAAATTTGTTGCTTCGGTGGCATTTTTTTTATTTCAAACACGATATATAATTATGAAGATTTTTTCTGAAACGACATTTCATTTCGCACAAACTTCACTTATTTTTTGAAGTTATGTTAACTGTATAATTGAATGTTAATGTTCTTAGGTTGGTCTTAAATATCCCAAACAGGGTCGGAACTTAACAATTTATATTAATGTTATAGTTGATTTTAAGGCAGGGCCGAGAATAAATTTGTACATTTTTGCACACAGAAACAATATGCGTATAACAGATTTTATTTAATTGCCATAATATGTATATATAATATATACGTATATTTTTTTATCAATTCTTTCTGTATCTTTTCTTGATAATTCTGTTACATTTATATGTGCTCTATATAGTCTATATATATATATATATATATACTAAAAATTGAACTACATACAGATCTAAAAGCAACTTCATTATGGGATGTTTAAACTGGTTGCTAAAATATTAAAACTTTTTGCAGTATTGACATTACCGTTTAAGCGTTCTACATAATTATTTTGATGTTCCAACAAAATTATTTTTAGATCTATATCTTGCTTTTTTAGACACTTTAGCAAAACTTTTCTTTTTTTTATATTATACATTAAAACATCGACAATATTCATTCTGTTGTCATTCAATATATGCATTGTTTGATTATTAAGAATGAGAGTTAAAATTAATAACTCTTGTTTATCATAAATATAAATATTATTTCATATTATTAAATTATTGCACATTTCATGTGAAATTTTTTAATGAAACTGATGACTTTCATAATGAATTGCATAATGAATCTCGTTTAACATAAATTTTATTTCATTAAAATTAGCAAATACAACATACCTTTCTCAATATGTTATGTAAATGCGTTTATATACTCATTATAAAATCTGAATTTCTGGAAAAGAGCGATGAATTCCTAGAAGATACTTTCGACTAAAATGGTACATGAAGAAGAGTTTCATATTACAACTAATTCAATATTATGACAGTTGTTGCGACGCGGCGACGTGTGATCGTGTATCGTCATGAAGCAACATAACGCCATGTATATATTTATATGTATTTATGTATATGTATTTACTAATCGTCTCATGTACCATTTTTCACTGCATTTTCTGATGTCTTACACAACATTTCTATATCTTTTATTTTACCCCTTTTATTTTACTTGAGGAAAAGTTGAGAATAATCACCAACATAGACCACCAACAGCCATTCCACTCTTTCTTAGGTGAAAAGTTCGCTTTGTTATGCTATTTCTTCAGCAAGCCATTGAGCGAGTCGGCAATTGTTGTAGAATCCATTTTTCGTCACACGCACAATCTCTAAAAAAAAAGAATCCCTTTTGTCTTGTACGAGAAGTCGATAAAAGAATTGTAAACTTTCAATCGACACGTTGTATTTCTTTGCTATATTTTTTTAGTTTATGGAGAGCCCATTTATCTAACTTTTCCATTTTCTCAATGACTCGTGATGAGAAACGGTTGAGTAATGCACGTTTAGTTTTTCTATGATATATCATACAGTTTGGCATGTATCGGCTATTCCGCTGAAGTCTACGACTCATCGCTGTCAATAACTTCTTGGGACTGATTCGCTTTCAAGGCTCATATCTTTCGATCGAAATTTTTCAAACCAACACAATTTTTCGAACCAACACTCGTTCGTTAACTGTCTTTTGCGAACCGCATTGATGTTGCATATTTAATATGATAGAATTAGATAAGTGCTGTGTTGTGTATGATATGACAGTAGGACCAATAAAAAAATCGAATCTAAATATGACTAATAAAAAATCAACAAAAGGTCAATTTTTTAAATACAAGCATCATTACTTTGCATCTTTGAGAATAGACAACGCCTTATCTATTTCTATAATCATAATATATTTGACCATAATATCGTATTCAAGTTGAACTTAATGTAGGAAAAATTACATTTTTTTGATAGATTTTTATTGTTTCTCTCTGCCTCCTCTCTCTCTCTCTCTCTCTCGCGCGCGTACGCGCGCTCACTTTCTTTCTAAAAAAAGAATCAAAACCATGCAAAACTATATATTGTAATACTATTATAATACGATGATAAAGCGACAGCAAGCGATCGAATCGAAAGGAGCGCACTTTACGTTGAAAAGCGAATCCAGCCGCGGCCCAACAGCCGTCCCATCCTGCCTGTCATCAGGCCTGGTGGGCCCGGTGGGGCCTGGTGGGGTTCGCTAGATCCCGAAGTCTTCACCCGAGATAAAACACATTATAAACGGCCGCCCGGACGGGTATCTGGTTTCAGGGAAGCAGTGGCACGTGCGCCAGAGTTCGGGCCCAGGTGGTGTCGCCCGCGCTGCCGAGGAAACGCAAGAAGGAGAGGTCAACGATAGGGGATGCTACGAGGCGAGCGAGATATCGGTCGAGGAGATTAGCTTGATGGTAGCGAGGAGCAAAGTTCCCTTCGACGACAGCGTGATCGCCAGTGGCTACTGTCATTCGCCGCCTTGTCTCTGTCATCGTCATTATCGTAGTTATCGTCATTCATTATCGCGTCAACGATACCACCATCGAAGGGACATCGATGACGTGGGTAGCGGCGGCGATTGCAACGATAGCAGCGAAGACGATAGCGGCGATGACGAGGCCGTCGAGAACGACAAGAATGACGACGGTGATGATGACGGTAACGACGAAGAGGAGGAGAACGACAAGATGTGCCTCGACCGTCTCCATCCTCGTCTTCATCAATTCTATGATCGGCGATCTCGCGGAAGCGGCGACGTTGACGCCGAAGTCGAGGTCCATCGAACCGAGACGACTACCGTCCATCCTCTCGCACGAACCTCGCCTATCGCGACCACCGCCGTCGCTAACCCCTCTGTCGTCACTGCCATGGCGAGAGGATGCAAAATTCCGTCTTACCTCACGACTATACTACTTCTTTCCTACATTCTCTTCGGTATAGCAGGTTGGTATCAGCACCCATTGTACTCGACTCGTACTGTATCGTTTAGCAGCGTTTAAAGGAACGAATTAAATTTTTACAGAGTATCCTTAAATTGTGTTTATACTATTCCTTATTTGCATTTATAAGCCACGTTACAATTTGGCGGTCGCTATATTATTGGGAACAACGAACAAGAGAAGAAAGAGAAACGCCCATGGAAATAGCGTGTACTTAAGGAGGATAAATTATCGTTTCGTATTACACGGTGAATCAGTCGCCCGTGTTGCGTTCTTCACCACTTGTTACGCTCGTTGCGCCACAATCTTACAATCTGTCGTTTCTCTCTCTCTCTCTCTCTCTCTCTCTCTCTCCTTTTTTTTTCTTTTTTTTCGTTATTTACGGAGAAGGCAGACAAAAGTGCTGCCGTACAGAATATTTCCATGCCGAACGGAGCCTTCGCCCTCGCGACAAAGCGCTCATTTTATGCGCGACTTATGCCAGACGATACGAGCAAATGTGTATAATGTAATAGTACTCGCGCGTCACGTTGCACCTGGTCCCGACGTAAAACCGTCGAGATAATCGACGTAGAGTATCGTTATCCAGTATTTCCCTGTTCCTCACGCCTCTCTCGCGTCGCGCTGCAATTACAAAGGCAAACTTTTGGCGTACGCCTGTCAAACACGCTTATCTGCCCCGCTCACATCTGCATTCGGTCTTTATCTCTTAATGTTACTCTTAATGGAAAGATGAAGCGACTACGACAACCAACAAATCTGAATAACAGTGATGTAGCGAAATATTTTCAATCGTAAAACTCAAAGATTACTTTTAGCTGTGAAAGGTTTACTACGGGTAAAGTCGAAATGATAAGAACGATAGAGAGAGAGAGAGAGAGAGGAGCGCACGCGAGTTTCTCGTAAGGGAAAGATAAAACGCCGCGCCTGCTCGATAAACTGGAGCGTACGGAGCGTGAAGCGTTGTTGGGGTATGGAAACAGCAGATTGTAAAATTACAACAGGTGACGGACAGCAGCCACGCGCGGGACAGATGCAACCATCGCCGCCTTAGCTGTACTTTGCAGCTTTGTGTACAGTCTCGCGCCTGCGAGATGCACGCGCTCTCATCCCCCTCCGCCCTCCCTCGCTTCACCTCGCCTCGCTTCGCCTCACCTCATCTCACCTCACCTCACTTCATCTCACTTCATCTCACTTCGTCTCACCTCACCTCATCTTACCTCACCTCATCTTGCCTCTCACCTCACTTCTCCTCTCCTCTCCTCTCTCATCTCTCCTCTCCTCACCTTTTCGCTAGGGTGGCCACCGTCGCTGGTGCCGCGTGCGTAGATGTTTGGAAAAAAGCGAGGGTGTGAGTAGAAGAGCGAGGAAGAAGTACGACCCTATCCATTGTGTTCAACGAACCTGGAAAAACCGAAAAATTCCTGAAGCGCCTTAGTAGCTTATCCGGTTATTCACTCGTGTACTCTCTCATCTCGATAATGGGACCAAATGCTCCTATAGGATCACCAGTCGTTAAAATTATCTCCGATATAACCGATTATTTACATGAGATGCGAAATTTGTTTATAGTAATAAGTAGTTGTTTATAGTAATAGTAATGGGAAAAATAAGAACTGCAATATAATTACTTTTAAAATGGGCTAATATAAAATTGTTAAACTTGAAATCTTCTCTGGTGAAATTAATTTATTGGCATGCGTGAAAGAAAAAGAAAAGCGATACGCATGACATGTAATGTAAAAGGATCTAATGATTGTTGTATATGTTTCATTGACAGACGCTTGCTCGTCACGTTCAACGCCAAAACCAAGGCCGCCGACGCCAACGGATCGGCCGAATATCACATTCCACATGTACACGTGTCCACCGGATTACGCAGAGTGGTATTGTTTAAATGGCGCCACGTGTTTCACCGTAAAAATTGTCGACTCTCTCTTATACAACTGTCTGTAAGTACGAGCTATCTTTTTTTGAAATATATATATATATACTATAACGCGCGCCAATACCAGTAATCGTCGACTCTGACAATCAACTCAGGTGAAAATTCCATCCGCGGATTTTCCATGAGTTGATATTTTCATTTTTGCGGGCTATGGTACGACAATCGAAATCCTGGAAAATGTCTTGCTATTTATGCGAGAACGCGTACAGGAGTATTGTGACTCCGCTCTCCATCGGACGCCTTACTGTGCGACTCGGCCATGAACAATCGTGGCGGTTCCGGACGAAAAAACCACCCAGAAGGAAAGACGGCACCATTCGCGTTGTATATCCGTTAATCTGTGACTACTCGACCTCGGCACGTACGCTGAAATTCCTGTCGATTCCTTCGTGTTTAGCTGGCATTTTTCCCAAACTGCCAGCATTTTTTTACTAACTTTCTATCCACGTTTTCTCTTGATTTTTTTTTCTCCTTTCCACGAATACGAAAATTATCGTTTAATAACGATTCGATGCATTTGCAAGATTAATGCTGGAAGCATAAGCATCGAGCGAAGTGAATTTAAATATCGCGAGAGGGAAAAAAAAGATCTATTGAATAATCGGATTAACATCGGAATAGCATCGAGGAGTGCAGAGCACATCGTGCTCACTCAACCTTACTATTTCCCACGGTGTTTGCTTTGTCGACCGCGATCTGCCGTTTGAATCGAATCGTTCGTCTCTCATCTCGCGCTTGTCGCGTTCAATTTGAATTAATCTAACAGTCACATTTTCTCGTGAATTTTAAAGTACCGGATTTTGTCAAATGCAATCTAGATAATCCCAATAAAAGAAGCCCGTAACCCACGAACGATGACATTAATGAGGGATTGTGATATAACAATTGTTTAGATTCATATAACACTCGCGAATACTCAATAAGAACTTCTACACGATGTTAAGTAATTACAATTGACTTACAAGTATGACTGAAAATTGAATAAAAGCAAAAAGAAACTTATATTGCGAGAGATATTGGTTGACAAAATCGAAATTGAGAACAAGAGAGTTAATTATCTTCGTTATCTTTCGTTTTAAACTTCGTCACATACACAAAGTTAATATTGCAATGTGTTACTTAATGTTAGAAAAAAATTGTGCAGATTAATTGTATTTATCGCATTTGGGATAAGTTTAATAATGCAACAAAATAAAATTTAGTTTGGCACATTATGTTTTATTGTTATTATAAGGATGATATCGTAAACAAACTAAAAGAAATATGCGATGTATAGTTGAGTATAGAGATGCTGTAAACTGAATAATAAACATTTAGCTGCATTGATTTTGGTTTAAAGCGCATTTTTTCGCAAAAAATTTCTCTGTCGACAACGTTCTGGAAAAATTAATAATTATACCAAGATAGTAATGGAAAATAATGTACATCAAATAATTTGAAACTAAATATGTGAAAGGATATATTTTAAATATTATAGAAAAATTTGATCGTTTAACGGGTGAATAATATTAAAATTAAAAAGTGATTAGAATTATATTATAGAAGTTTTTAAATATGTCCATTATTCGGGATATAATTATATTTATTACTTAAAGCATAATCTTAAATATAACACTGATATAAATATTCATAATTTTCTATTAATTTCATTCAATCAATTGTACTGTTTAGCGAAGTTATGAATGAATACTATTTAGCAAAATTGATTGTGAAAATTTTGTTAATTATCACATAATCACACGCTTGGTAAATTAATGATTCTTTTAACATCTCTATTAATGATTCTTTTAACATCTTATAATTACGTCTAATTTAGGTTTATAATTAGGTTTATAATTAAGTCCAATTAAATTTTCACTAATTGACTTTTCGATATGAATACATTTATCTGATGAATAACAGCAGCAAAACAGTTAGGACTTAAAGAGCATTCTGTGTTATCTTCCTGTTAAGATAAACGTCCTAGTGATCGAACATGTATCTATATCCGGACACTTACACAAAATTTATTATTATTAATCTCAAATGTTTTTTTAAATATAATATTATAATTTAATTGTAATTTTTAAATATAACTAAATTATAATATTATAATAAACAGAGCATTTAAGATTAATAATAATAAATTAGGGAGCTTTTGCAATACCATTTATTCAAATAAACGATCAACGCTAAGGTCAGGTTATCTTCTTCTTAACAACTACTTAATAAAAGGATAACGTGACTTTAGTGTTTATCTGGATTCACGTTATTGCAAAAACTCTCTATTATGTGTAAGTACATAGGTACATGCCCATTGGGATGTTTATCTTATTCAAATTACAAAAAGAAAAGCATACGAACCATCCATTTGTGATATTTCGATAACTTTATTAATATAGTTACCTGTAATTTTTGCTTCGCAGATGCGCCCATGGATATATCGGACAAAGATGCGAGTTTAAAGATTTAGATGGTTCCTATTTACGTAAGTAGATTTGCCGTTCTCGAAAGATTTTGTTGATAACTTTGGCAACACGTACGGAAACAGTTTTCGAAAGTACTTTGACAGTGAAATGACAATAGAGATCAAATTTTGCTGTGATCAAAAGTAAAATAATGTGTATAATACATATAAAAAAGATAAAATTAACTTAATTTATGTGAATGAAATTTGGAGTGTTCGTGGAGCGAAAATTAAATGTAAGCCCATATAACAGACAATCGACTGTTCATACATGTGACTGAAAATTTCCTACATATGTCCAGGCATTTCAAACGAAAATTTAAAAATGCGAATAAAATTCCTGGGACTATTGACGATTAAAAAAAAATAATTCATTGAGATCGTGTACCTGCGGGTACGAATTATTTTTTTTTTTTAATCTCGTCAGTAATCTCAGGTATTACACCTGCATTTTTAGATTTTGGTTCCGGACGCAGAGACGATTAAAGAAAAATAATTCGTTGAGATCGGTAGCTCAAGTTCAGCGTCCAAATGTATAAAGTTGACCGATTTTATACGTTTTCATCACAGGCAAATTTTGGCTCTAAACTGCCACCGTTATTTCCTACGTACGTGATCATGAATGGCCAATGATCTTGAATTGCCATGCATTGCCAGTTGCGTTTTAGTGGTCGAAATTCGCCCATCCCCACTCCGTCTTATGCAATGCTTCATCTTTCTGATCCCACTATAATTGTGACAATACACGATGATGATATGCATCTTGTCTGAAACAGTAAGTATGTACAGTAAGTATTACATAATTTTTAAACGGATATTTCGTATAAGAATTTTTTATTTTTACTATAATGTTATGATAAATTTGTAGGATTCTTTATTCCGGACGATTACCATATTCTGTTATGCAGTATTCTCTTTTATTTGTCCTCATTTTGACACGAAAGTCACATCGGCTTACAATCTAGAATTTTATTCTTTGATCTTTTCTGAAGAAATTACAGAAGTTGCTGAGCGTATGCTCTTGGAGAATGATACTCCTATCGAAAACAAACAGCGTATGTTAAAGGAAATGTTTCAGCAACAAAAAGAGCAGCAGAAGCATCATGAGATCTTTTGGAGCAACAAAAGTAGCAGCAAGAGCAATGGTATGTTATATTTATCTATATAAATAACATATTCGGTTATCTATGGATAACAAAAACAACCGGATACCGGATACTTCCCTAATATTTTTTTTCTTTCTCTAATATATTTTTGTTTACAACATATTTATTTTTATGTACAACAGAATGGTGATGATCGCAATGATGTAGAAAGTGGCAGTGGTCAAGATGGCAGTGATCGAGATAGTGATAGTCGTGGTGGCGGTTATCATGGTGGTTATCATGATAGAAGAGGAGTTGGCCAAATCTTGAAACGAAGACCGAAGCCGAACAACACGATTATCAAAAAATTATTAATTTTGTATGAAGTAAATATGCTGTTCTATAAGATATAATGCAATAAAAATGTTTTATAATGAAGTGAAAATATTCTGGAAGATCTTATTAATCATATCTTAGCGTCTCAGATTGTTTAAAAGTCCGAATATTTCAGCGCACAGTCACATCTGACAAGGAGAAACTCACAAGTATTTCACGGATTTTGATCAGTTTTTGCATGTTTATTCTGGAGCATCAAAAAATAATCCCTGTAAAGTAGTAAATTGCACTTCTGCGTATTTTCGAGAAAAGTATCTTTGTTAAGAATTGATAAGAAACACCGCATTTGCATGTTACTTTCAATTTATATTAGTAAGCTTTACAATTGCATGTTATATACATTTTAAATTGATAAGAAGCACACTTGCACGTTATTTCTAGTGAAAAGTTGACAGTATCACTGTACAATTCACAATCAATATGCTACTAGCCTATTGCACATAGGAGCATATATATTTCCTACATAGCGTTGCATGAATAAGACGCATTATAATTTACTTACTTTTTACATACTTTTTTCACGTTAACAACGTACTCATACAAAACAATACGTCAGCAAATCTATTTTCTGCATAGCATCGTATTACTCTAACACAACGTCTTAGTAATACATTATTCATGTTAACACTGGAATTAGCTGCTCTACGATGAAAATGAAAAAAATTTTATAAACGTAATAATTTCTTTATTCATACTTTGTTTTTAATTCCAAAATATCATCAAGTCCAAAATATTTCGTACGTTCTTTTATATATATTCAAAAGCATTTGATTGATTTTAGCAATTTAACAAAGTCACTATTATTGTTGGTGCTATTATTGTTATTAATATTATTTAAAAAAACTTATTTCAGTAGTCATTACTGCACTGCATTTATATTGCATTGTGACGAATTGTGTTTGCCTTCATTGCTATTTCGCGCAGCCAACGCGGTATAAGATGAATACATACGGAACGCGTATATAGAGACGATTTCGTTCATATCTGAGAAATAATTTTTCGGAACGTGATTTTAATACACATCGTTATTTTCAGTGTAAAATACTCTTTAATTTTCGACATATAAAAATTAAAAAATTTTTTTATTATAGTTATAAAGTACTTTTAAAGTCATTCAATTTTCATTCTGGAAAATTTTTTCAATCTTTTATAGTTTCGAAGATATTCGCTTTGAAAGAAAAAGATTGTTTTTTTTTTTTTTTTTCAAAGTAAGTTTCCACCTCTTTAAGGTGCGATAGTAGCCGATATACAAAAACACATCTCTTATTTTCTTATCTCTTATTCTTGTCCATAGAACAACATATTAAAAGCTCATTTAAATCGGAGGATCATTGTGTTTCCTTAGTGTAAAATAACACTAAATAAAAAATTTTTCCATTATATATGTATGTGTGTGTTGTACTTATAAAAATGGTCAAGTAACACGAATAAAATCATTTTCTTATTTATACGACAAATATGCGTTCAACGTATATGGAGATAATTTGCGTCCGCGCTCGATTTTAAATCCGCTGTTTAACGAGAAAATGATGCTCACTGTCAGACCTTTACGGGCATCTTTCTCCACCCCATAAGTTTTTTTAAAGAATAGAACGACACGCCTGTACTCATTTGTTATTATTTACTACTGGAGTTCCAGACGACGTCTGAAAGCGTAGGGATAAGAATAAGGAATAAATAGGAATAGTCAGAAGTCAATGTCATTTTCTAGAATACACAGCAGTGTTGCAGTCGTAGGGAGTTCTCCCTAATGGCAATTTAACAGCAAAAATCACATAGAGAAGATTTGGCTAAATTTCATAAAATGTAGGCATTTTGATAATTTGGCAAATACAATTTTTGCGTACGGCCGATCGGGCGGGTGTTCGCCATTCGGAGTTCTTCCGGGTACACGATCTCAACGAATTATTTTTTTTAATCATCAATAGTTTCAGGCATTTTATTCGCACTTTTAGATTTTTGTTTGAAACACCTGGACATACATGGAATTTTCGGTCACATGTATGTATGAGTGATCTTCAATTGTTTGTTATTTCAATGTGAACACTGTGGGCTTATATTTAATTTTCGCTCCACGAACGCTCCAAACTTCAATCATATATTAATATCATTAATTCAATTTATTGTATATTACAAATTCTAGACAAAAATATCATATTTTTTATCATATTTAACAACATTTGTAATTTGAAAACTAAAATCTTTCACGCTCTGGAACTTTCTTTTTTACCAAAATATAATTAAAGTAAATAGAATTATTAAATCGCATAGGTATTGAAGTATTGTATTTTATTTCTCTTCCGAATATATTATTTAACTAAGTAGAAATAAAAATGATTTTTTTTTTTATAGCTTCACGGCAACGAGTAATGTTGGAGACAGCCAGCATCGCCGGTGGTGCCACAATAGCAGTATTCCTCGTCGTTATCATTTGTATAGCGGCTTATATCCATTGTAAGCGAAAACAGAAGGAATTACGATCGAGGTAATCAATAGTCTATCTATTATTTATTATTTTAATTGATTATACATGATTAGTATAACAGAACTCGATCACAACGTAAACTTCTCGAAGGAATTCATAACTCTTATTGTGGTACAGATTCAGACTCACAGTAAATATTACATTCGATTTTTTTCTTTTCATTGCAGCAATAACTGCGTCGATACGGTGGATGGTCCTGGCCGAGATCCGGAGCTGAGGCCGTTCAGCAACCGCAGCCGCTCTCTTATGATCTTCACGGCCAAGAATTCTAACAACTCGGTAAGATAAAGCTTGTGTGTGTGTGCGTGCGTGTGTGTCACGCAGCTCTATCTAAATATTAATGCTAGTTAGATGCGAAATGCAGATTCCGAAAATTCGCGACAATCAATAATAATACATCATTTGAAATATCTTTTCTTAGGCGACGATAGAACAAACGAGAATGCCCAACTGGAATTGTCCAGAAACGGAATCGATGAGGATGGCATCCATCAGCGAGAATAAGCCCTCGAGCCAATAGCGAACTACGTGACGCGTCGTCCATATACAACGTTTTGCCGCGAGGATTCGTTATCGGCGATACTCGAGACATACAAAAGATCATCGAATAAACTACTCGATTAGTTGAAGGTAGTTTGAAATATCTCGAGACAGCAGCGGCCTTTAGTAGCCTTTATTAGCGAACGTATTGGAAATAATCCCACTATTTGATTCAGCGAGTGATTGACCATCCTAATGCGGTGCTGAAAAAAACGAACATAAATCAAGTACGATTTCTAAGCTGATGACACGTATTGGCACGACGATATTGGTTCTTTTCGATTATTATATCGTAATATCAAGACATTCCCCGTATTGTCGCACTCATGTCCTCCGTTTGATCGAAGGGATGTTTAATGCTCGTCGATTATTGTGTATTCCTTCTAACGAACATCTCGATGGACGATTCACGAAGAATCTTACGTCCAAAAGTTTGAAAGTGGAACAGGACTTCGCATGAATAACGTGACGTTCGAGGACGAAACATTTCCGTAGATTCTTCTGTGAAAGTGACAGATTCGCGACCATTGAATGTTGGTTTTTATGTAAACGTTTGTATAGTATCGCGTCTTATTGTCATCACTCATCAATAAAAAAGAAAGAAAAACAATACACGCATCACACACACACACACACACACACACACACACACACACACACACACACACACACACAGTTGTAAAAGTAGTGCCTTTCTACTCTCGTTTGTAAGAAAGCAAATAGTTGTGGTACACCTGATCAAGCAAGATCAAATAAGAATGAGAGAAAGAAAATTGTCTGTGTATTTCTCTCATTAAAATTAGCGATGAGCGTCGTCCAATTGCTAACCGTGTTACGAGCGCAGGACGCTGATACACGCTAGTGACAAAATCTTGTAAAACATTGAGAAATCAATAGCTGTAAAGCGCTGATAGTAGACAAGGTAAAGCCTTTGATCCTTGGTACGTATGCTACTTGTACTTTATCCTAACTTTGTTATTCGTAAAAGACTTTAATCTGATATATCTCCGGATACATATGATAATATATAAACATAAATACGTTCTACAATAGCTCATATTCTCGTCGCAGAGGTCTAATACGTTGTGATTAGATCTAGTAACTTACATTATACTTTCACTAGGCTCTTCCAAAGAATGTTCGTGAACGCGATGGAACGTACTATTAGTATCAAAGGGTTAATGAACATATGTGTCTTACGTAGAAATATCTAAGATTTAAATCTAGATTAAATCCGATGTCTTACCAGAAAGCAATAGTTCCCTAAGCACATGTGAAATACATTTTGCCGCTAATAATAGAGATGCTATTTATTACTGATCGGTTAGAAAGTCTATTGACGTCAGATCGCCATCCGGCGTTGTACTGTTATATATGACAAATATTTTCTCAAGACGTTTTGCTCCTATAACGCGAAATATCGTTTACCAAATCTTAGGCACACAAAAATGACGTACTTATAGTGAATTAATTTTCGTTTCCATATCTGCAGCTACAAGCGATAAAAATTAAAAAAAAAACGGAATTAAAAATGCCGTTAGCTATTATTACAAGATAAAACAACCAATACGGTAGAATAATAAATTCAATGACTTTGCGCAGATCATAATTTGCTAATTTCACGTAAAACTAAACGACTAAATAACTTCATCTGTTTGCATAGATGAGAGTTGAATATGAAATTCAAAAAATTGCTAATACTTTTCATATCCTATTTATCTCGATATTGAATGATATACACATATATATAATTTCAAATATTAATTTCGAATATCATTTCTCATTAATATTCATCTCATACGTAAAATAAAAAGTAAGATGCCGACATTGTTAAATTGTTTCATAAAATCAAGAAAACTGCTATGTTTAATATTAAATTATATTGATCATGCATCATTCTCTCTTGTTTCGTTATTTATTTATTTAAATAAAAGGCTCAGTCTCCGATTACATGCACAATTGCTACCAGATTTATAATTTCTTTCTCATTTCTCTACTCAAAATTTTTTCAACTTTCAGATTGCTGATTTACAATTTATGCAGCATTAAAAATATTATGTTAACAATGCAATAGAGTGGAATTGATATGTATATTTGGAGATATTTCATCGCGTACAGAAAGTTGGGCCTTCTTGTCATTTTGTCTCAGTTTCTTGTAAATAGTAAATTATTTTACGTTAAATATATCTCGGGTCGTAAGCTATATTAATTATAAAAAGCAACGTTTTCGCCACATCGTATTACTACGTTCCATCAGCCTGATACCTCATCGTACCATGATGCACTGCGCTTAAAAAAAACTGAATGCATATTTTTATAATTATATAATTTGTTAAAAGAAAACACCTAACGGAGTGACAGAACAGGTACTGAAGACATTAAACGACGATTCGATAGTAATTTGTATATTTGTAGATACTCTCGAGTACATAAAAAAGGAAAGCTTCCAAACATCGTTTTGTTTCACCTTTTTCATATTAATCACTTACCCGTCGCTCGTCGCTTTGAGACACATTAATAGTTATGACAACAAACTGCTTTCTCTATTCAAACTACTCAAGATTTCTGCTTACTACAAAAAGAATAGAGCTAAAGAGAAAGAGAAAAAAAACTTAATGTAAGAATCGAAAGCGTGGCCTAAACATTTATAAAAGCGAATATACAGATAGTATTTTTATTATTTATAAATAGTCCTCATTAACAAAATGTATTCTAATTTAATTTCCCATATTTCATATTGTACGTGGTTCCTAATTTATTATTACTATATATATTACGTAATATATAATAATAATAATAATACGTATACTATTATTATTATTGTTATTGTTATTATTATTAACTAATGTAATTAATTATGACTATTTGTTTATTATTAGAAATTATTCTTATTATTTCAATAAAATTATTTAATAAGGACTTGTTTGTGAAAAGGAATGTATGAAATACACAGTATCGAAACGAGTGCTGAGAATAGAATGTGTGATTGTGTGCACTGTGTCACATCCAAATCCAGAATGCGTATTTAATACAGAACTATCGGATGGCATGAAAGAAAAACAATGGCCTTTGCTTCTAATTTTAAGATGCTATTTCTAAAGAATTTATTAATAAAGTACTCGCTATAATAACTTGGAATTGGTACTTCCATTGTATACATACATGTATAGCTAAACTTGGCTTAGCGCTGAGACACTGCTACGTGTCAGATAATAAAATTATCACTTGTCCTATATTTTAAACATATGTTTTCTTTTGTTTCCAAATCAAATATAATTGTTGCATATTCTATAAACAAATGTTTATACACACAAAATTATTGGAATATTAGCGTATGACATTGTAATTGAAAATAATCTATGTGGAGATCTTGATGAATTTAAGACCTTTCTTTTTCATGTCATTCGATGATTAACTAGTATTTCCACTAATCTAACGCTTTTCCCTGACTCGGCCGAATCCAAGCCAATCAAACGAGAGCCTTATTACGATTTGTATCTTGTAAATTGTCGTCAGAGATGATAAATGAAACACTATGATAACCAGCTTTGAGAGGGTAATAATTTATACAATTAATGTATCACACAGATGACATTTTATTATATCAGATAACGTCGCGTATTGTATTCCGTGCGAATACACACAAATATAAAATAACGACACCAAAATGTCATCCAAAAACATGATATAAATGCGATTTCTTTCGCGCACCATCGATAATTATCTCTTATTATATAATTGAAGTAAATAGCATTATTTAAATTATATCATGTTGAGTTAATTGTAATTTTAGATGTATGAAACAACACTATTAAACGATATCATGCAGTTTCTTGTAGTCAAACGAAAGATGTATACGCTGATCAAAATTAGTTTACAAAATTAATAATTAATATTTCATGGTTTCTGTAAGTGCGAATTTTTAATTTCAAAAATTTGACCATTTTCAATTCAATATATCATAAAATACGATTATATTATGTGACATATATTTTCTCTATTGTTTCAAATTTGATTTCTTGCCGATTTTCATATATACTAGCATAGTTAGGATTTTGGCTCTGTGAAATTGCTAAAAATCAAAATAAAGAATAAACAATATTTTACATTCTCAATTTGCAATAATATTGTGTGATATCGTTCGTTGATCAATTTAGTTATAACAATTAGTCAATATCAAAGCAATAATATTAACTGATGCTTACGGCCATTAATTTTTTATTCTATTAGATGATACCATCTTATTCAAAATTCGCGAATTTCCAAATCTTTATTCCGCGTCACTCTCCGATGGCTGGTTCTTAGAAATGACGATCCTTATGCTCATTCTTGCGGGTATTTTATGACGGTGGATAATAATGGATACTCTCATCCGATACCAAACTTCTATAATATGCTATCCGACATCAACATACCAAAGATTCAGTTAATTTGGAAACTGCTAAGAATTGATCTGAAAATTGCTAAACGACGTTTTAACAAAAGTAAAAAGAGAGATATTATCGACCGGCAATGTTGCATCAAAACATTGTTATTATTTTTGTAAAGAAACCTTGTACATGTATTAACTTAGCATGCTCTGTGAATGAAAACTTACGATATGTTAAATATTATCTATTATCTATTATTATTATTATTATTATTATTATTATATATTATTATTGCTACTATAATTACTTTTATCATTATTATATTAAAATAAAAACTATAAAATCTCTCTTTGGAAATTTTTAAGCCGCGTGATCGATGTTTGACGCGATTTATTCATTTTATTATATTTTATTTTTTTATTGATATTCTATATATATACATCCAGCGACATTCTTGTGATATATATTTCGAATAATATTACAAAGTAAAATAATATCAATTGAAACGATTTACTGTTAATGTTTGTTCTACAATGCTATTTCAGAAATGCAATTTAATTCAATGTGTTGCTCATGAAATAGATCGAAGTGTTATAATCATATAAATATCTCATTTTATTTCACTGAATAACATTGTATTTAAGTATTATATTAATATAAAATTTTATATTAATATAAAATGTATTAAATTTTGGTCAAATCCAACAGTAGATGTTGGTACCTACAAAATAGTTGTTTACAATTCTTTTTATCATTAGATCTTATTGATTTTAATTATGTTTTTATTTATCTCTTTAAATTATTATTTAGGTCGGCCACAATATATGGATTATTATTTTTAACCTTTCGAATCTTTAAATGAAAATCAGAGTAATTATTTTTAAGATATTTAACAGAGGAATTACGTGAAAAGTAATAAACGGTATAAAAGGCGTTAATTTTATAATATTTATATATTTTTACAAGAGAAAATATCAATTTGTTCTAAATGAAAAGAAAACATTTTAATATTTTATAATAAAATGTAATTTTCTTCTATAAATACTAGAACTAAAAAACAATTTTTTAATAACAAGCAGAACTGTACAGAATTTAAGAGCGAAAATTAATTCATATTTAAAAAATAAATATATACTCTAATATGTGCGAATTAATAGAAAAATTAAATAATTAAATTGGATAAACATGGCAAGCAAAGTGACAACAATCATCAAATGTAAACTATAAGTATTATAATTTCGCTAAAATCAAACAATAATTGGATGTATTTCAAATTTTAAACATTAAACGTTATGTCCGTAATCAATATATTTCTTATTGTAATTCTTAATTAAAAATTATGCGAGTTGTTAGTATTGAATTGTTGATTACTGAGTTGATCATTACACAAAGATTGAACGACAAATTACACTTACTTAATTTTATTAACATTTCACGTTTTATTTTGGATAAGTTTAATATTTTTTTTTCGTAAATATTCTTTCCAAAATTTTGAAGTACGTGTATGTAAGAACGTCTGCAATTGTGTGTCGACAATCGGTCTTAAAGATTTACTCGGCGTCCATTTTATTACAGGCCACGATATAACGTCGAATTTTTGTCTGGAAAGGCTGAGCAACGCAGATATTATGCCTTCTTGTTGATCATGTGAACCTATTTAAAAATTAATCAGATTATATATGTATAGTGTGTATATAAAAATATGTGTTATTGGTAAATATATGTTGAAAATTAGTTTTTCGTATACACAAAATGAATGTACTACCTTGGCCAGATTGGATGAGGGCACAGAGCTGTTCAGAGATGTCGTGCACAATTTGATCTTTATCTTGTAATGGGAATGCGCGCAAAAGCCTTCCTGTAAATACGTAATATAATATCGGATACATTAGTATTCCTTCATCAAAAATATAATACAATAAATTAAAAAAATTAACTTACCGAGTAAAGAAAATGCACTATATATGCAGGGATGTTGATTGCTTATAATAATTGGTAATAGAACAGATTCAATAATATTTTTATATGTCCATTGTGCCTTTTCTCGCTTTGCAACAAGTATAATGGCAGTATCCAAACCCTCGATCCGTTTAGCTAAACAAAATATAATTTACAATTAATCAATATAATTTGCAGTTAATTAATATAATAGAAAAAAAAACGTGATGCGGAAAATATGTTTACCTTTAAGAGCAGTCATAAGTTCCTTAACAATATCATTTACTGTTTCGCTAGTATAGTTATGACACCTCGATACCAATGATTTTAAATGCTTTAATTTCTTTAATATTCGATCCTTATCGGTACTAATGTATAATGAGTTGATAAGAAAGGCTATGCATTTTGATAATATTTCTGGAAGAATTAAACAATATACATTTATGAACATAAACGATGCAATTTTGTGCACGATTTCAATGATTAAAAATGAAGTCATTCATCACTGTGTCAGTGATGTATCGAATTTATCGTTGTTTTTCTTGACAAACTAGATTCTCTTGTAATATATACGATACCTTTATTCGTCTCGGCATTCGGAAGAACTTCAGACCAGCACGTTAATATTGTATTTAAAACAGCTATTGATTTAAGATTCATGCAATAGAGAGCACTGCAACACATCATGCGTATTTTTTCTCTATCCTTCTGAATACGTGACAGAACGACATATATTCGTGTGAGCGAATCAATCGGGTCCTACATACATAAAAGTGTTAGTAATTTAAAATTGAAAAGTGTTGTTATCATAACAACGTGATTTAAATTATTATATTTATAGACAAATAAATATACCTTCACATCACTATCAAGTCTAAACATATGAAATTCGATGGCGGCTTGTACGAAATAAATCACCATTGGTTTCGATGCTTCCAAATCGAATAATAACGTTATGATCTTCTGTTCAAATTTCGTCATCAATGGTGCTGGAGGAGTAAATGATTTATCCAAAGCTTCTGTATGATTGACTTCGTCTATTATAAACTCTACTATGCATCTAAAATGGACGCAAAAGAAATATTATTTCCCTCTTTTTATTCATTTAATATGTAAATTTCTAACTTTATAATATACATTGCTTCATTTTAATCAATGCTTTAATGTTTCTGTTAAAGTTAAACAAAATAAATGTTGAATTATTAGGGAATAACTGTTTGCTACATATTGCTCCATTAATATAATGAAATAATTTAATATATGTAACTTATTCTGACATTTTTACATATTTAAAAGTCACAAAATGGCATACTAACTTGGCTATAATTCGAGGTCCGCAAGTATTTTCCAATTTTACTTTTATATCGTTATGTATAGAATCATATATAGAATCTTTCCAATCACTGTTCATAAGTCGTCGTAATTGCTTCTTTACAAATTTATCTAAAACATATGTGATATATAGAATTAAATTAATAATTTTGTTTAATAATTAAAAGGACAGTATATTTTAAGAAAAAACATTTAAAACTAAGAATTTTTAAACTTCTTTAAGAAAAAATATATTTTGATCTTTTTATAAAATTTTATATATATTCATATTTATATCAATTACTGAACCTGGAATATAGATTATTAAATCTAAATATAATTGTTTTTTTATTCATCTCGAAAGTTATATCTTGAAATCATATTTTTGTTAAATATACCTGTTATTTTACAAGCGTATTTTATTTCTTTACATGATAATTTATGTTTTTTGGTACATTTCTTTTTGTTAATATATTTATATAATCGTGACATTGGCGCCTGAGATTCCTCAAAATTATGAGGGACAAAGATAAGTTCCATTTTTTTATTTCGTTGACTCATGACTAGATTTTTATATTGAGTTCCGGTAGTCTGCATCTTAATTGCTCTATTACTAATACAAGTTTCTTCTTGTATGTTTCTTGCATTTTCCATTTCATTGACGTCTCTCGGTGATGATGAACGTGGAACTGCAATAGTTCCATCAGATATTCCGCTATTATTGTAATCTTCACTTCGCGTTGTTTCCACGTTTGATCGATCAGATAGAACCGATGATTCATCATTTGAAATGTAATCGTTGTGACTCTTATTTCCAAATGTCTCAGAAACATATCCCAATTCAGCGGTTGGCGACATCTCTTTTCTAGTTTTAATTGTATTTAATGTTTCACTAACTTTGTCATGCTTTAAGTCTTTATATATAGAGCGGGTAATAACACGTGTTCTCAATGAAATTGATTTTTTAAGTTTTAAATTATTCGTTGTACTATTTACAATATTGTTATGTACTACATTCGACTGGTCACTATCGTTCAAAGTCTCTGCTACTACTCTATCTATTGAAATATTTTTGTTGATTGTATCTTCAATCATGTCATCACATTTCGCAAGCTCAGAAACATGTTGAATATTAATAGCAGTTGAAGTGATATCATTATTTTGAACAGAATTTTCAGCATTTATCAAATCTAAATCTTTTTCGTTTACAGGTCTTTCGTCAATACTATTTGTTTCAATCGATTTGATAACGTTTTCCTCACATTTCTTATTCATTATAGGATTCTTCTTGCTTTCAATGAATGAATTATCTTTGTCAGTATTTAATTGTTGATTTACATTATTTTTTTGTCGAATTGCTAAAGTAGCTAAAGTAGCTATATTTCTTATCGTACAATGTGTAGAATTATTTCTATTAATGCTCAATTGATGATCTGGCATTTTTGGAGTATGTGCGATTCGTACTTTTTTCGGTTCATAATGGTTAGAGCATAATTTATCGTCTGTTTGTTTATTTGTAGACTCTACTTGTATATCTAAATTTTTTTTCATATTTTTAATATGATTTAATGAACTGTCATTAATCTCTTTTTCGTTTTCAATTCGCGGTTTTTTTGCTAATTCAAGATTTTCAAAATTATGATCTGAATATGATTTAATATTCTCTTGCTTATTTATGCACGAAATTGGTTGCTTTTTTCTCTTTAAATTTCGTAAATTCTTTAATAAGCGATCACCAATTTTAGCTTTCTGTATATTTTGGCCTTTTCTTTTTTGGCCTATTACATTACGTTTTTCTACGTTAATAACAACTCTTTTACTATGAGCAAGATCAATGGAATTTTCATTGTTAGATAAGGATGCCATTTTAGTTTTTGTCTGGCTATCCATATCAACAGTTTCTATATTATCTTGGCTTAAGATATTATCGCTTATGTTTATTTTATCAAGCTCATCTTTGTATATATTTTGGCACTTTCTTTTTATTTCAATTTTGTCTGCATTAATATCAACAATTTTGTCATCAATGGTAGAATTTTCATTGTTAGGTAATAATATTATTCTAGTTTCTGTCTGGTTATCCGTACTAGTAGTTTTTACATTACTTTTGTTTAAAAGATTATCGCTTGCATGTATTTCATCAAGCTTATCTTCATTTATATTTTGGTTCTTTGTTTTTATTTTATTTTCTTCTGCATTCACGTCAATAATTTTACTATAACCATGATAAGTGGAATTTGTATCATTAGATAAGAATATTGTTCTAGCTTCTATCTGATTATCCGTATCAATAGCTTTAATAGTATGATTACTTAAGAAATCATCTCTTGTGTATATTTCGCCAACTTGATCTTTATGTACACTTTGACTCTTTTTTTCTATTTTATTTTCTTCTACATTAATGTCGACAATTTTATCATTAGTATAATCAGAAAAATTTTCATCTTTAAATAAAGATATCATTCCAATTTTCTGGTTATCCATATCGATATCTTCTATACTATCTTTACTTGAAATATTATCATTTACACATATTTCGCTAAACTTATCTTTATGTATAATTTCATCTTTTCTTTTTATTTTATTTTCCTCTGTATTAATGACAGTTTTGCCATTAACATGATCCAAAGATTTTTTATTGTTAGATAAGAACATTGTTCCAGTTTCAGTTTGATTATCTACATCGTTAGCGTCTACATTATCTTTATTTAAGATATCATTGCTTACATATAATTTGTCAACGCTTAAACGTGACATCGTAAAACTATTTTCAACAGGTACTACTTCTACTGAATGCAATGTACTTTGCTTATGAAGTAATTCTTTATCGATTTCAATGTCATTAAGAGATGTGCTGGATATATTTATATTGGAGTATGAATTCTTATGTACACTCGACAATACATTCTTAGATGTATGATTAAATTGTAAAACATCAGTAATATTCATAGCATTCTCAGTTTTATTACAACATGTATCTCGTACTTGTTCATTTTCATCAAAATTTTCAATTTTCGAAAACATGCTTTCATATGCATTACATGAGTGTCTCTTTTTTAGCTCTGTCCTTTTTGAGCAACAAGTACACTTTTCCGAATCGATATCTCGCTCATTTTTAGGACATACTTCTTTTTTCTCATTGAAATATTCTGCCACACCTTTACAAATTAAAGAAATTAGATTCGAATTTAGCGAGACATCATCCTTATGATTCATAATGCAACGACAACGAGACTTAATGTCTATTTTTTTCTTCAATTTTCGAAACTTTTTCATTTTAGTTTTTAATGATCGAATTTTTCTTTTCATTTTTTTAATAGATATAGAATGTTTAATTAGTAAATCATCAGAGCAGAAATGCTCCCTTGCACAGTTTCTATTTTGAGACAAGGTAGGAATTGCATGGAAGTTACTGGATATATTGGCTACAAATGGTATATGTGAAATATCCGTATTTCTTATTTCAACATTTTCGCAAATTTGTGTCATGGTGGATGACCTTTCCGATTGTGATTTTATATTGCCTGCTATTGAATCACTACATGGGCTGTAAGGATGTAGATGAGGTATAGGTGATATTTTAGAGAGAGAGTCTTCATTTCTATTTGTAAAATCCGGATAGGTATCTAAAAATTAAAAATAGATGTAAATATAATAAATATAATAATATAATATAGATATATTATACAGGGTGTCCGGAAAATCGCCCGCAATACTTCGGGAAGTGATTTGGGACTCAAAAAGAAGGAAAAAAAGTTATATCGATATAGCTTTTTTCTGGACACCCTGTATACAATAAAAGAATGTATATGATTGACACATATGACATTACATTAGTTACTGTTACTTACTAGGTAATGAACATGGCGGCGAATAAATCTTTTTCGGTGAAGGAGGCAAATCTTTTTCAATTAATTTTGGACATGCGACCATGGTTTTGAATATTTTTTCAGGAGTCAACTCTGGGGACAAATGAGCTTCACATTTTTCACAAAACAATGGATATGGATCATTTTTTGTGTGATAAAATTCGTCGGTCATAATATTTTGGTCTCGTACTTCGCATTTTACGCTTGATTCATTACACAGTGATACATTAATACCAATATCTGAAGTAGATTTTATACCTATAAATGATTCATATAATAAGTGTGTAATAATAAAAAAATATTTGTTTTAAGTTTTGTATTTTCTTTTGTACTTACTTGGCTTAATCGTATCAACATCTGTAGAAATCTTTTTCTCCTTTTTTTTACCACCTTTTTTTGTCACAGTTGATATATCGTCCTTTTTTAACGTTTTCAATTCATGTTCCAATTCTTTAATTTTATCTGTAAACAAAGAATAAATCTTATTTAGACATAAATAATAAACAAATTTAATTTGTATATATATCGAATAATATATACGTAAGAAATAACACAATTAATAAAAATAACAGAAATAATACAATATAAAAGAGAATAATTTATCGCTACCTTCAAAGGATGACTTGTCCAAATTATGTTCCATAATTTTAGCCGACTGTTCTTCTTCCAGTTCTTTTATTTTACATGTTAATTGCTGTATACTCTGTTTATCTGCAGCTATATTTATGTTATAGTCATTTATCTTGTTCATTAATTTTTCATTACTTTGCTCATATTTTGCAATTTTCTGAAATTTAAAAAATATTGTTAACGTATAAAATGTGATAATAATTAAAATAAAGAACGACTCACTTACAAAAAAATCTAATCAAGAATATTTACATCAATATGAACAACCAAGATGAACAAACTAGCATAAATGTATAAAATAAAATCGTATAATTATATCGAGATATAATATTCACATTTTCAACCTCTAATGTAATATTATAGCCAATATTTTCTTAAAAAGAATTTAAAGAAAATAAAATCTAATACTATAAATAATTACATACTACAAAAATACACACATCTATGCATTATAAATTTTGTATTGCATTAAAATCTGCCAACACGTATCGATGATACAAAATATGATTTTTCAGAAAAATAAAAAAGCGTGTCAGTTAATATGCAAAAATAAATGAATTAACTTTTCGAAATTCGTTAATTATGATCGAAACTTGCTTATTCACGCACACATTTACAAAGTAAATATTCACAAAAAGTTGCATTATCTCCATATATCCTAAACATAATTTTGTAAATATTATCTCTTAATAACCCAGATAGCAAAATATTAGTAATATGCCAACAATTATTAGCAATTCGATTCTAATTTTAGAACAGATTGCTGTGATCCACTGTGTTCTCTTCTCTTTCAGCTTGCCCTTATAACTTGCTAGCCAGAATATAACAACAGAAATATAGCAAGAATGGAGCACATCTTGCCATTACAATGTCGTAATGCTTGCTCATTTTCCGATACATTTCTATCAATATTAAAAAACAGTAAACTGAGATCTACATCGGCGGTTATTACAGTTCTACTAATATAAAATACAGAAGTTTGCAATACATGCTATTGGCAGATTTGGCTATCTGGGAAGTTATTATGATTTTATCTGATAAAATATATTTGATAGAACCAAGTATGTTTATCTACAATCTTGTTTTTTCTTTTTTTTTTTTTTTTTAATATAACTCTATATGTGCTTGTTGCTCTATGAAAGCATAGTGAATTTTATTAATGTGATTTAATTAATACATTATCATAAGATTTTCCGAGAGTTAAATTGAATAATCATCAGTGAATACATGATTTCATATCAAAATTAAAATTTTAAATAAACAAATTCTTAAATACTTATCACATATGAACAATATTTATGTATCAATTGTTTCATAATTTTTCGTATTTCTAAATATCAGCTTGAAAAATTAAATTTCTTTTACATTTACGGAAAGCTAAATTATTTTATAAATATTTTAAGATTATGCTAATAATAAATTTTATATAAATAATAAATAATCTATAATAGAATTATTTATTAGGTCATTTAAAAAGTATCCGCGATGTTTTGTTCAATTTTTGAATGAAAAAACCGCGGATACTTTTTAAATGACTCAATATTTACACATTTTAACTCCATTATTTCATCCTTGGCAGACGAATAATCCGATATTATGTGTTTGGCCTCTTTCTTTGCGACTTCCAAACTTGATTTTAAATTTTCAACTTCTTTCATATTTTGAGTATATTGCTTAATTAAAATACTGAAACAGTAAAAATTCTATTAATCTTTCCATATTGATAGTACATCAAAATTAATTTAATAAAAAATTAATCTAATAAAAAAAATAGAAACACTTAAGAAACACTTACTCTGTTTTGCACATTTTCTGTTTCAATAACAACATTGATTCTTTCGCTTTCTTTATTTTATAATCATGTTCCTGAAAATTTTTTGTTAAACCATATCTCAAATGATTGAAAAATATTGACAAAAGCAGAAAAAAAATATTAAATATATGCACCACTAAATATTCTTTAACCTTTAGTTATTCATAGCCTTGGAAATACTAAAACAATATTAATTTTTTTATATTGAAACCTAATTTGCACCAACGTTAATTTGACTTCAAGAGATTCAAAACTCATTTTCTCTCTTTAAAGCCGAAAGAAAGGGAGTTTTAAGCCTCGCTTAAAGTCAAAGCAACATTGGTGCACTACGCCTTAGAACAAATAGCGTTATTCTTAACTAAAAATTAACTATTTATAAATTAATATTTCGTCAATCATTGCGAAAATTGCAAAATGGTAAAAGACTTTTCGATTCAATTTTTAACGATTTTTAATCAGGAATAGTGCTATATGATTAGTGTCCGCTATTTAAGAAACTTATATCTTACCAAAACAAATACTAAAACGTGTAAAAATAAATACTATAATGTGTAAAATATAAAATATATTATAAAAATTATTTAAGAAATGTAATTTCAATTTCAATTTAAATTTCAATTTAAATTTCATCAAATATAAGCATGCTTATCTTTCTAAGATTAAACCTTACAGTATATATGAATGTGTTTTAGATTATTTTAAAAAATATAATTGTATTTTGTATAAAACAAAAGACATAAAAACACATCCAATAATCATATAACTTGATTTTTTTCAGCAGTCAATTATTTCTGCTAAAACACTTACACTCTAAATACAATAAGATTAAAGATTTGTCTTTTATTTCTACACCGAATTGCATTAGAACTTTCCTCTTTGTTTTCATCAAATTTCGTATAAATATTTATTTCGCTTTAACAGAAAATATTAGCTATAAAAACAGACGTTAAAGAGAAACAGAGAAAAGATGAAAAATACACAATTAATATTCAATTATAAAAAGCAAATCCACAGGAAGACGAAACGATCTCGGTACCGGCATGTTAGCATGATCGCGAAAGTTTTCCGGCGGTCTAAAAATTTCAAGAGCATGTATACATTGCCTTAACGAATTTTCATACATTTTTGATACAATTCAAGTCAAGAAGAATCTTCTTTAAATGTTAAGAAGTATTTTTTATGTATGCAGAATTAATTTAATGCTATAATTTAACCTAACCTCACATTTCCAAACATGTCCTCGCACAATTAAATTGCTTAAAAATGCATTCTGTTTAATACTTACGGTACTATCTATGATATTATGAAAATTCATACTATCATTATCCATATTATATTAAATAATAACGGGTAATACTGATTTAAGAAAAATTAATCAGTTTCTGCACGTTTTGCTCCAACAAGTATGTACTGATACTTTTCCCGCTGTCAATTTTCGAACGGTGTATTCACGAAAACTAATAAGTCTGTTCTTTATTCCTGCACTACCTAAACTGGTGCACCTGGTGCAATAAGTTGAAGGGACAGTGCTCTGTCCAAAATTCGATTATGCCTACATCGATCATTTTTATGTTCGATGTTGCATCCAATTCTGATATTTAAATTTCCTAATTATGTTTCTCGTATCGAATAAATTACTCACTTTTAATATCTTTAGTTTCTTTAACATTAATGATAAAATTTTGTTTATTCTATGACTTATAAAATGTATTTTAATAAATCTAGTAAATATATCCAATAACATATGTGTGTATGTGTGTGTGTGTGTGTGTATATCCTTTTTAATCCAACATTTACAAGAAAATGTAATATTTTTTTCCTTTTAATAAAAAAATATAAAAATAAATAAAAATTCGGAAGAAAATATCTTTCTTTAAACATAAACTTTTTGAAAAAAATTAAAATACAAGTCTTTAATAAAAATGTACTATTTATATTAATGTAACAGTATATTTAACTAATCTATTAGAATCAGGATAAGAGTAAGACGCTGAAAATCTGAAGTCACAATCATCTTATTCATAATTCATTGTTTTACGAATGATTTGTCTGTTCTTTGTAACTGAACTATTGTCACCTAACTTGTACTTAAAATGAAATAAATATTAATATATATTATAATTTAACTAAAATATAAAATTTAAAATTTGGCGATAGTAAAAAGAGCTTTAGCAATGTATAATTTAGTACAGCTACAAAGAACAATGTATTTATATAATATACAATAAAGAATATATGAATATAAATATAACAAAATTATTTTCTTATAACTTTGCAATAAATTTTTAATGAGAGTACATTATTAAATTAAATTAGAATTTTTCTCTAATAAATTAGATTTATTGTCTATATTTAGTCGTTTCACCACCACTCTAGCACCCTCCGTGATGTCCTGAATGAATTTCAACATTTGTATACGTATTTTGCCGCTTTTAATGCCATCGAGATTGTTCAAAGATTTTTGTTTTTGCCTGAGACATCTCTTTCGAATAGCATTGTCTTTGTTGTGTACATGCATCAAGTCGTAATAAAACTCTTCTGTAATATCCTGTAATTTTCTTGGCGAAGCATGCTTTGACGATGAACTTCGTAAAGTACGATGAGTCCCGTTCTTTCCTTTCGAATTCTTCACATGTGTGTTTCTATTCATCTCCGAAGCGTTCTTATTGATCATTGCACAAGATTTCCCATTATTATTAATTTTTTCCGAATTAATTGTAATATTTACTATGTTGGAATCTGTACATTTATCTTCCAAGATGTCCATTTCAGAAATTATGTCCTCTGTCAATGCCATAGATTGCATTTTCTGTTCATTCTGTTGAAACATTTCACTGCTGGTCGTTGAAGAAAACCTGTGTGCTCTGCATCTATGTCGCAAAACGTTCTGCAAGGCTGGTGACATTTGTTCAATAGTAATAGATTCGTTCGAAACTATTCTCGGAGCATTTGCCTCTCGGCGAGATAATTCAATCGAATTAGAGTCCTCAGAAATTGTGGACATCTTACTTGAATTTAACGAATAATTTGATAATGAAGAACTATATTGTTCTTCCATCGATTTATCATATTTGTCTATCTCTTCGATATTTCTATTAATTAATGATGCTGTATTTTGCAATCCTGCATTTATTTTCTTAGACAGCGAAATCTCAGGAATATTATCCCAGGAATAATATTCTTGTTTTTTAATTTCAGTATTATTTTTATAATTTTTATTTTGCTCATCATCACTACCTTGCCATTCCATTAATCGTTCCCGATTTTCTATCGAGATTACGCTTGCTGAACAACTATTACTAATCTTAGAGGAAACGCGTTGATGTTGCCATGATTGGTATAGATTTAAATGTTTCGTCTTATTATGTCTATCATAATTAGAAACATTTGATTCATTCATTTCTGTAGCTACCTCATTAATATTTACATTATTATATACATCATTAGGAAAAACATTGAAAGGCGATAGATTTGCACTATTGCCAATTGCGTGGTGATTTTTATGCTCTTCGTCTTTAATGCGCGGAGAGTCAATCATAGTCACCAAGTTCTCCAACCTTAGTAAGCTTGAATTTAATAAACATTTTTCTCCAGCTTTCGTTTCTACCTTTTCCGAATTTTCTAAGACCTCGTCTATTTCTAATTTAGTCTTTTGTTCAATGACGGCTACACTATCCTGATCTTGTCGTATAGTAAACATTAAACCTTCCATTACTAAATCGGTAATATTAGAGGAGCGCAAAACTTTGTCAGATATGGTTTTTTTCTCGGATTCCCTACTTTTTTGTTTACGAGTTTTGTATGACTTACTGTGTATATGAGTTTCCGACTGTTTATTGTCAATTTCCATTGAAGTTTTAGTACATTGTCTATTATTTTCTTGGAATTCTAAGTTTGTCTCATTATGATCCTCTTGGTTAATGTATATAGACTTATCATTTTCTTCAATCATTTTTGGAACACAATCTTTATCTATATTCTTTATCTCGGTCTGCAGATTCTTTTGCATCGGTTGATCAATAATTAAGTTGAATTTCGAATTCTTTATCTGTTTCTCAATGAAATTTTGATGTGATACATTATTAGAATTTATATTTTCACTGATCGTCTTTTTATTATTATTTAAATTGTCTTTATTATTAATGATGCAAATATCATCTTTCTGTATCGGTTTTTCATCAAAATTGAATTTATTTAATGAGGATTCATTGTTGTTACCTGTTATCATTCCTATAAGAGGAGATTTTAATGAAGAAGATATTTGGTATTTCTGGATATCTCGTGTTTGTTGATTTTGCTTCTGTATTAATGCCGATTCTGTTTCTATTTCTTCATTCATTTTCTGTGTCTTTTCAATTTCATTTGTCCTTAAAGATTGTTTTTGAACACAATCAATAGAATATTGTTCTATGTTTTTTTCATATCCTTCAGTATTACAGTTTATATATTTATTTTCTTGTACGTCATTATGAAATTCTTTATTATGTTTATCAACAAAATGCATTTGAGCTGTAATTGTGGCATTTTCAATTCTTTTATCTAGATTCTCGCGCAAAGACGCAGACTCCATTGTATCATCTTGAAAAGAATTGATTTTTGTTTCCAATGCTTTACTTAACATCATGTCCTCAATGGCATATTTTGCATGTATTTCTTTAGTATGACATGTTGTATCCTTCCTTGGAGATTCCTTATCAATGGTAGATATCACGTTGCTAATAATTTTCTCTTCGGTGTCCAAGGAAATATTCAAATCTTTAAATGTAGTACCTGCGTCAGCTTCTTTGACAATGGGATATTTTAAATCGAATAACGAGTGTTCCAACGAAGGGAAAGTCCTTATAGTCAATACAAACGCGTGTGAAAATGCTGCAGCATTAGTTCGTTGCTGAAATTTCATTATTGCAAACATTTTGTCTTGTCGAGTCCAAGATGTACAATCTGTATTTTTTAATTGTATTAGAGTAAAGGAATTTACACATTAAAATAAGACTGACTTATTCAAGAAAAGAATATTAATCGAATATTAATAAGAAAAGGATACTGTAAGTAACAAGAAGGTGTTGCGTGCCAAATTGTTGACCTTGCGTTGGATGACATTTTATAATTTTTCGTATAATTTTTAATAATTCTCGTCCATATGAAAATTGTATAGTATTTCTAAAAATACATGTAAATAAATTTTTTTTAATTAACAAGATAATACTAATATCTTACTTCATTGTACGATGATATCTAAAGATGAACTTGTATATATTCTTTTTATGACATAGCCAATAAGCACCAGGAACAGTTAACAAAGACTCTTTTTCTTGGTCGAGCCAATCAAATTGGCTAAGGGTTCGTATATGTATTCCAGGCATTTTCTTTCGGGTAATAGATCTTGAAATACTGGAACTAATCTTCTCGAATCCTGTCTACCAACTGATTCTTTTACAATAAATGTAAGACAATAAAGTACCCTTTGCTAAAATCATTTAGAAGTTTGAATTAGTTTATTTTTCATAATATAAATACAGACATGCATATATAAACTTACTCCTTTTATGACTTCATTGATAAATATATCTTCTATTGTATCCCATGGTAAGAATTCTATTGATGTAAATATACCAAATCCTCTTTTATTTTCGATATGTACACCTACTGATTTAACAACCAACAATGTATCTATAAAACATAATATATGTATTAAAAAATACAATCTTTTTATCTTATTATAAAATGATTTCTGTTAGAAATTTGACTTTACATTAAAAATTCAAATTTACCCTGTTTGATAGAAGTGACGAATGATTTACATTGTAGTATCAAAAGACATCCTGATACGATGAGAAGAACTGAAGCTCCTGACACAAACCATATAAAAAGAATCGCACAGACTAATGTTAAACATAAATTGACATTAAAATGTTTTTCACTTCGCAACGCAAAGTTTATGATGATGACATTAGACAGATTTGAGCTTGTTTTTTCTTCCAATGTTAACTGTATTCCGTTGGCATTTCTGAAGAATACTTCAGTGGTAAGCGATTGTGTTAGAAAACTCGACGACATCAATGACGATTCTATGTACAAAACACCATAATGAGCATTAAGTTCGTTTTTAATAATATACAAGTAATAAAAATACAACTCCGTTAGAAAATAAATTTTACTTATTCCTTGGATTTTTATAACTTTTTGAAACATATTTATGTGACTCAATATATACTCACTGTTTATTTTTTCAATTATATACTAAGTGATCAAATGTCATAGTATTTAAAATGTTGAATTCGCATTCTTACGTAAAATATAAAAAAATCTCGATTAGAGAGAGAGAAAGAGAATAGTAATTGAACAAACACAAACGTAATTCTCGACCATCTTCCTACAGTGGTATTCTCGGATATCAGATCACCTAATGTCCGCGTGGCGCTGATGACAGTCACTGTCCCACACTATACGGTTCATAGAACATAGATTGCATGCATTTCAACACGTTGAAAGCTAATTATTCAAATATTTGTTGTAAAAAAATATTATTAAACACGTGAAAAAGCTATTGGAACAAATAGTGTATATACAATTTTTTTTTTTCTATTAATATTTTTCCATAGGAGATTAGGCCTGTTCTTTTTGGTCGAATTTTTGTTCCACAAATTTATTTTTTCTCCTTTTCTCTTTAGAAGGAAAAAAGAAAGAAAGAAGAAGGAAAAGATAAATTAGTGCAAAAGCTTATTGACAATTGAGAAATTGATATCCATAGTCGATAATAGAAGAGTGTTAAACGTTCCAAATTGGATATTATAATATATTTAACTACTTAATACTATAAATACTTCAAAGCATTTTTTGATTGGTCAATTAATAAACTTTTTTTTTCAGATTGACTTATAACATCTTAAAATTGTACTTAAAACAGGCCTAGGCTGACACTGGCCTAGTTTCCACCGAGGGTTTAAATCGAATCAGAATATAAGAACCAACCAATTACAACCGAATATTCCCTGTTACAGTCGAACGACAAGGGAACGCTTGACATAAATATATACACTGAAATGGGCATCGAAAAAAATTCGCCACAATTGATAAGCTGCTAGTTGAGATGATGGGTGTGGTCGAGTTGCCACTATGAATGCTTCGATGCATTTGATTAACCAATCGGAAGAAAGAATTTTACTAATTGACCAATCAAAAAATGCTTCGTAGCGGCAACTCGACCGCACCCGATATTTGAGCGAATCAGAAGCATGAAAATTTTAATCATTGGATTTAATGGAGAAATTTTGAACTATTGTTAATGTGAAATTTTTCAATGTTTCAAAATTCAGTGAAAATTTTAACTATTGAAGTTAATGGAGAAATTTTTCACTTTTCACTTTTTATTCTAGGGATAAAATTTCGTGATTGATGTTCAGTGCTTCCACCATGGTGATAATTACAATAATTTGTTGTAAGTTGATAGTCTTTAATGTATCTTATCGATGATCAATCTATCTGGAATGGTCACGTGATCGCGCATGCGCATGAAAATTGTTGCTAGAAAAACGTGTTCTTTTCTCTTGTGTTCTACCGTTCTTTGACGCAGGTCTGTTTAAAGAATCGCGAAAATGGCAGAGGTGAGTTTTCGAAATTTAATATTAAATCCACGAAATCCTCACACATCCATTATGCAAAGTGTATTTGCATGAATTATACATTTTACTTAATTGTCAAAATATACCATTAGAATAATATTGATGTACCTGTATATTTGGTTGTCATTGTCATATATCTAAATATCAAATTAATTTTTTCTATGTATTCTTTACAGGCAGATGAAACTCAAAAAAAGAAGAGGACCTTTAGGAAGTTCACATTCCGAGGGGTTGATCTTGATCAACTCTTGGATATGCCAAAGTAATATTGATTTTCTGAATGTAACCTAACAATTACTTAACCTTACTTAACCTTACGAAGAATTATAATCTCATAGATCGCTTCTAATAATTTTAAAATTGAATAATACTTATTTAATTGTAATAGTTTCATTTTTATAAATTTTTTTAATTCGAAATAAATGAAATATTTGTTAACAAGGAATTCCAACCAATAATTTTTTCCAGTGAACAGCTGATGGATTTGATGCATGCTAGAGCACGTAGACGCTTTTCTCATGGCTTGAAAAGAAAGTCTATGGCTCTTGTCAAGAAGCTACGCAAAGCAAAGAAGGAGACTCCACCTAATGAGAAACCTGAGATTGTAAAGACGCATTTGCGTAATATGATTATCGTCCCAGAAATGGTTGGTTCTATTGTTGGTGTATACAATGGTAAAACTTTTAACCAAGTTGAAATCAAACCAGAAATGATCGGCCATTATCTTGGAGAATTTTCTGTTACATACAAACCTGTTAAACACGGTAGACCTGGTATTGGTGCTACTCATTCTTCACGATTTATTCCACTCAAATAAAATGTATTTGTCTATCTTGTACCAATAAATTATCAAAAACCTTACAATGAGTCAATTTTCTTGTATTTTTTTTATGAATATTTACATAAATTAATTCAGTATTAAAAAAATTTGATATATATATATTTTTATGAAATGCATTTTAAAAGCAATTAAAAATATGTGGTTGAGACACTAAGACACCATTAATTAATTTGTGAATAAATATAGAAAAAGTGAATATAAGTGATATTAATGAATATAAAAACTTAAAGAATTTTTATATTGAAATATCTTGTGGACTATATCCTTGTATATTTATCCACTGTAAACTATGCATTTTAAGATTTTGATTCAAGAGAATTTATTAAATATTTTGCAAATTAATAATAATAATTATATGTATATGTGTGTGTATATATATATATATACATATATATATACACAATATATAGAAGAATTCAACATTTTACATGCCAAAGTAATAAATGTGCTGTTTTAATATGTCTATCCGTCATTGCTATTACTTTGTTTCATAGCAAAATAGGCACTTTGAAGTTCTCGAAGGTTGTTCTCTAATGTTGCAACCTCATCGTATTTGCAATCAGCACGGGCCTGTTTAATGTACGCGCGAAGATTGCTCATTTGTTCGATTATTGGATCCATAGATGAAGACATAATGGGTGTAATATGAGATGGACCCCAGCCTTGAGATTGAGTCACCATTACTTGTGCCTAAAAAATTTGAAAACTTATGATGAAACGTGAGTCATCAGACAGCTATGTCAATAAATAATTAATCAATCCGACAATAAAATCTAAATCTTAGACTATTCAATCATTTTTTAAAAAAGAAATAAATATTTTGAGGATCTTTACATTAATTAAAATAATATGTATGAAAAAAGCTAAGAGAGCTGTAAAAAAGAATAGATTGAATATTTAGCTTTTTATGACTTTGATATTAAATGTGATTATACTTTGGAAAATTCCCTTAATTATCTGCTCTAATTTGTTAATATTTTATTAATTTTAATCCTTGTCTTGCGGCTTAGGATGGCTTCCAGTATACGTTTATTTTACATTTGTTTTTACATTTATTCTCTAATTTGTTAATATACCTGACTGGTTTTCAAAGATGGATTACTGTCCAAATTCCATGTATCTTTCTTGCGTTGTTCCTTTGGTTTCTCTCGTTGTTCTTCTTCCAACTGCCACTCGTATGCTATTCGGGCTTCTATCCTTTTCTGGCGTTCTTCTTGTAAAACTGCATATTCCTCTATCGAGGGCAAGGGTTGCAAAGTTAATAACTCTTCTTTCAAAAATATCATTGCTGATGTTCTAACCATCTGGTATAGTCTCAATTCTTGTCCTAATGCCTCCTGCGAATCCGTTGCATCTTTCTTCACGCCAAGGACTAGAATTCTTTTGCTGGTGGCATCTATGTTTTCCCCCAATTTTGCCAATTTGACTCGTAATGATTGTGCATCCTCTAAACCATATGTAGTCTCGCCTTCTCTAAAATAATTTTAAGAACAATTCTAATATAAGTTTTTCCGATACTAATTTTATAATTGATAACTTGCACATCAAGGAAGTCGCTCTGTATATTATAATTTTCTTAATGCAGTATATTATATGGTACAGATAGATTGACGTTGTCTTAAGTATAATGGAAGTTTACATACTTTAGTGATTCCCACATTTTGTTGTACATTGCTAAATGCTGCGACGCTTCGCTCATGTATTCTTTCATTTTCTCATAAAATTCACAAACAATTGGTTTATCGAATTGCTTCGCTTTCTGCATTTCTCTTGCATCGAGTAAATTTATACAGTGAGTACAGACTCTAAAGTGCTGTTCGCTACTAGTTGAATCATTGACCAATGATAAAACACTATTTAAACTACCATTGGAAGGTGATCGTGCTAATTTTGAAAGACCTATGCCTGCACGTGCTATTCTCTCGGGAAATGTTCGTTCTGATATAGGAGACAAAGCAGAATCATCTTGTATCGACACGGGACTAGTCATCTTTCCTATAAAAAAAATTAGTTTTGTTAAACATAATTTTAAGAATATATACAAATTATTTCGTAAATTAAAAATATTTTTCAGCAAAAGACATAAGTGACACAATAAGCTGCTTTTCTTTTTAGGAGATACATTTGACATAAACGTCGTTCTATTATTCATACCAAGAAGGATAGAACAACATTTGTGTTGACTCTTTCCTAAAAAGAAAGTAGCAGTGAATCATTACATCCATGTTTGATAAACGTTAAACAAAAATGAAATAATTCTCTTTACTCTCTATTATCTACGACTGAAAAGCACCCGAAATAATATTAAATGTTTTACATACGTGCATCGATCAGGGACAAAAAGACCGTACAATTATGACACATGACTGCCCCACATAATCTACAATGATGTTTTCGCCTTGCTAAATGAAAACTCTTAGCACAATTAGGACACAATTTCACATCTTTTTCATCAATCCATGGAACAATAGAACGTTCATGAACTGTAAAAATTTTTATTTATATTAAGCATTAATTATACATAAAATATAAGTAGATATTATGAGATATATGAAAGTAATTTATGTATTTTCTTACCTTTTCTATCGACAGGATCTGATGGTAAGTTATTTAATAATTTATCTAACCTTATAAGAAGTTTATTTGTTTCATATGCGTATCTTTCTAATCGAGCATTTCTTATATCTTTAAAATATCTCGTATGAGATGTAATTGCACCTGGAATAGTTTTTAGAAATTAAATAAAATATACATCACATAAAATTTAATTATACATTTAGTGACATACAGTATTTCTAAATACTGATTTTGGGAAAAAACTAAAAATCTACATTTGATTATTTAAAAACTTTAATAAAAAAAAATTATTTCTTCTTGTCAGACAGCTTTGGCTCATTAGTATCGCTGCATTACCTATTTCTTGTGGTCCCCAATTAATTTCAGGACTCCGTCTCTTGTCTTGCTGTATTGCGTTTGGAAATGTTTCTGGTATATCGTCCTGCTTCAAAATCTTTTTCTTAGCTTTGCCAAATAAATCTAGAGTAAAATCCAATATATTTCGATATTTGTTCTATATATATTTTACAAGCTTAATAAACTGTAAAAGTAGGATTCTATGAATTTTTTCTTTACAAATAAATTGTAAAAAAATCGTGCATACCTTTCAGAGATCTTAGGATCTCCGGATCATCATTGTGAACTTCCTCGAAGTGCTTCGTTAAATGATGGGGTGCCTTGAAATCAGTCATGCATATAGGGCATATAAATCCCTCCAGTACTACATCGTTACCCGCCATTGCGAAGCCAAAATACTCTTACGACTTGCAATTTAGAGCACCTCGATCGCGTTCACCACGTTCGTCCTAATGTAGGCGTCTCTCCAGTACTGCGGAAGAAAACGCGTCTTGCGCAGGCAGCCATGTTGAGTGCGACAGCTGATAGAAATGTCAAACACGTTAACCTTGTACAACCGAGGTATCTTTTGGGGTTTATCATTCTCAAGATATCGAACAATAACGCTTTTTACATAGCATCTTTTTCTTTCGAGACAATATGTATTTTATCGATGCAGATTTTATCGTATCGTTTATTACTAGCGATGTTCCTCATGATAAAGAAAAAGAAACTTGGCCCCGATTTCCTATATAATTACTCCGTAAAGCATATTTATACTAGCGATCGAAGATAAGTAATAATATATGAAATATATATGAAAAACATCAATAACTTTATGAAAGAATCGGCTTCTCTCTCAGAAAAGCGTGTTTTACTTAAATCGAAAATTATTGAAAATTAAAATGACAATGTCTCAAAATCAGAACAATTTCTAAAGTGACTTTAATTAAGTCCCGTTAATATATCAATTAATTTCTCAAGTAATATCTACACTAATTTACAATTCGGATGCTGATTTATAGAGAAAAAGTAAGGTTTTTTTCTTAAAATTTTGAGGTTATTAATTCCACCAACCCGGAAAAAAATATATAATTAATAAGTTTCATATATAATTATATATAAGTATATAAAATTATATATTATATAAAAAATTGACATATTTTATATATAATTATATATAATTATATATAAAATATATCCATATATTGTATATAACATTTTTTCCCAGGAATATAAGATTAATTTCGGTTTAACTTGCTCTTTTTTAATTTTTAGAATTAGAAAAAGATAAAAAGTAAATTTAATCGAAATTAATCTTATATACATTAGTGGCTGAATATACTTTTAATTATTGGCGTAGAATTTCAGTCAGAGGAGGGCAAAAATTAATTTTCACACAAAACTTATAAAAATGTTTATATTAAAATCAGTCTTCAAGGATCTTTAACGAACTTTCATACGAATAACGCTTGACCACTTTGAGCATTTAACTTTTCGTCGTAAAAATGATTTTCATGATTTAATTATTTCTCCTTGCCAAAATTTTAGAGAGTGAATACTTGCTCTCCCTTTGCGTATGCTCGTACTTTTAACACTCCGGGAATTGACACCAAAATTTTCAACATAATTACTGACCAAGTTATCTCCGTTTCTAACAATGTAGATCAAGATGTTAATTTCAGTTCAACTTACTCTTCATCTTTTTTTAATTTTTAAAATCAGAAAAAGATGAAAAGTTAGTTGTACCGAAATTAAAATTAAACTACATTGGTAAAAACATGAATCTGTATAAGATTTGCACTTAATTTACATTAATTAAAGGCATTAATTAAAAAGCATTAATTAATTTTCAAATACCAAAAATGGCATAACTCATACAAAAAAAGAATTAATATTAAATATATATTTTAATAAAAATAATCTAAATAATAAGGAAAGCTGAATTCACATTCTTTGACAAATAGATGTATAATTGAAAAGATCCAATAGACCCGCCGTCAGCTTTCGAGGGCAACAATAGATTCTTTAATATATACATATTAATATTTTAAAGCTTATAGAGAAAAAAAGTCGTGAGTAATATTTTTATTATTTATTTATCTTACATTCCAGAACATTTACATAAATTAGTACACGAATTAATAACACAGGCATAATAAGGATCTCACTAAATCTTTAAATAAATGTTAAAAAATGAAGCTATTATATATGTGATTGATCTGTAATAGCATTGAATTCAGACTTAAACTACAGGCCGTCCTTTGATAGTTCCTCCAAAATGCTTATCGCATATTACAAAACTAAACACATCGCTTTAGCAAATAACGGCAGACATATAAAAATTATCTTAAATCGGTTTTATACAATGTTATATATGTATCATGCTATATATGTACCCAGAACATATATACTTATTATATATTCCGTTAAAAATATCTTACAGAATGAGCTCTACATTTATATTATTTCTATGTGAGAGATCAATTAAATTAATTATATAAATAAAATCATATATATAAAATCATGAAAAGTGTGCGCAAATAGATATTCCATTAAAGCAAATATGCCCAATGTATAAGATTACTTTATAATATTATGTGCGATGTAAACTCATTATTGTGTATATCACAAATTAAAAATAAAAATAAAAATTGTGCATTGCAGCATGCTCGTGGCTTATTATTGTTTAAGCACGATTTAAACAATTTTAAATCAAATATCTTCTTTAAAGTTGCAGTTGTTTCGTTTTATATGTGTTTCATATATATATATACACATTACATTAATATATACATAATCGTTTTGTGTGTTAATTACAGTAACAATTACCGACTTAATTGATATACGTACCAATATGTGTTTAATTTACAATGTATATTGTCAATATAATTGCTATTATTATTACTAATTTAGACTTGGTACTTAAATATACGTACCATGAGCATATCGAATCAAAATAAAATGATTTAGATTTGCCTAGATGCATGCAAATTTGCATAAAGCGTATATGTGGAGTGTGTAGTGAAAATTATATTTATATTATTTAACAATACAAATGTAAATTAAAAAAGATATTTTGTGTGATAAATTCAGTACTTTTGATGTAAAGATTGTTATCAAATTTACGAAACTCATAATTGCATTTTTTTATCTGGATCCAATGCTTACTTAACATATTAATAATGATAGTGGACGGAATGAAGAAATGCATACGCAAAAATAAAAGAAAAAAATAAGTACTTAATTTCCTAAATATACTAGAAACGAGATCTCTCAAATTGCATTCGTCAAATCGTCTAAACTTAAATAAAAATTTCTTAAATCTAAATTATAAAAGTGTTTAAATAAAATAAAATTTTTTTAATCACACGATCAACGTCAAATGATGTCAATAACAATATAAATCCCAGTTTATAATAGATAGTAATAAACCTTTTTGTTTTAAGTTGTAAATCATAACGCTTTTTTACGGCAAAAAGTATACCCGATGCTGTTTTAAGCCGTAATCCTTAAGCTTTAAATGAGCTTTAAAGAACTTAGAACAAATTAACATCGCAACTCAGAGTTTAGAGCAAAATGCTAAAGGGGTTACCTATTGTAGACCGGAACGTCACGGAACTGAACGCCACGAAAATCAAAAGGGACGATAGTTCTTTCGAGTTTTAAACAAAACAGAGAACTTGCAAAATCGTCACGCAGTGATAATAAATCTCTTGGAGCGTGTTAGAAAATTTATAAAACGAAATTCTAAGTCCATGTTATATACGCGCTTGTACGCACATGGGAACAACCGTTTTACTCAACCTGGAATTTGATTAGTGATGGTGTTAGATCCAACAGAAACCGACGGCGGGCTCGCAGGGTCTTGCATTAGCGTGTGCATTTCCTCCTCTTGGTCGGAAAGCGGTATAGCCGGCATGTCATGCGAGTTGGCTTGCTTTATCTTCAGCTGGCTTGGCACCTCTGTGAGTACTGGCCCGTACTGCGAAGTGGAACCCACCAGCAAGTCAGTCGATGGATTCAAACCGCCCAACATCTTTCCTCATAGCAACGCGTACATAAGATAAAGAAACAAATGTACCAGAAGAGAGCGGATACCAGAGAGCGGATGGCTTCCGGTAAAATAAAATTAGACGCAAAATATTGTATTCGGGTGGAAACCTGTACGCTTACCTGACCACTGCTACTCGTCATGCCGTTTCTTGGTGATTTGCTGTGATGGAAGAAAGTGAGCCATGTCCAAACAAAGCCAAGCAATACACTGATCAGCATTATCCCGGCACCTACTGCCACAGAACTCTTTCCTGTATTTTCATGTTGCTGTACATCTGGAACCGTCGTTGAATCTTCTTCTGACTTTATCTATAATTATTACATATCAATTTCATATCAGTTTATAAATACCTTCAATAGAAATAAATTTAAGGCTCAATTATAGCAAGAAAAAAATAACAATGCTTAATAATCGTTTGATATTTCTTTTAATCTTTTTATAAGACAAATTTATGTACTTTATTATCACAAGGGAGATTTTTAAATGTTTCAGATGGAAAAGTCTAAGAAAATAAAAGATCAAAATTTTACGATAAGTCTTGCATATCGCAGACGATAACTAGGATTTTTACCTCCGATACAGAATCGTCACTCGTCTTCGAAGACTCTTCTGCGGAGACGAGATTGACGAGCATGATCGTAAGGCCGGCGACGAAGAAGCATAGTGCGACCGACAGCAACGTCCACTCCAACCATTTTCTGGAATTGAGCTTGTGCCTGGATACGATGCGCCAGAAGCCGTGCCTCAGCCCGGCGGCGCCGCCGCCGCCACCACCACCGCTGCCGTCGCCACCGCTGTCGTACGTGTAGCCGACGGTGGTCGGTTGGTAGACGGCTCCGCTGTCTGGCATATCCTCTCGCGAGATATACGCGATTTTTTACTCTAACCGTCGCCTCCTCTTAAACCGAAACAGAAAGATCGCTGATTCGAATATAGAACGAGTTGCAACGTCAAGTCACCACCGACGGCACGACTTCGTTGCGTCGGGGATCGGAAATAGGCGCACCGCGTTCGCGACTCTCTTCTCCAAGAGAGAGAGCACCCACCTCCCTTATCGCGTAGTGCAACAATGGGACTCACCTGGACAACAATCACCACCTCACTGGTGTGGCTGCGACCGCGTGTCGTGTTAATGCGCGCAATTACTACGCGTGTGACTACGAGTGAAGGATTTCGCGTACGTGACACGCGCACACTGACGCGTTGGTGCGTGTGACTTGCGCACTCGAAACTTGGAGTACTCCAACTGCTCAAACGTTCCTTTAAAGTTTTAAGAGTGCAACACTATCCTTTTTTTCTCTTCTTATTCTCTTTTGTTTTTCTGTATTAATCTTCTCTAAGTTTTGTTTATTTATCGCACTTCTGTCCTTCTTTATTTTACAATTAGCGAATTATCGTTACAGAATAAATCATTCTCATTGTCGATATACATAAATTGATAATCCAGATAATCTAGATTTCGCGTGAGCGTTTTATCAAATCATACAGCATTGTTATCGATCAAGATTTATGCACGCAAGATTCGCAAAATTCTAAGTCTATATGAAAACAAATTTAAAGCATAAAAACTTGATATACACAGATAACTTGTGCATTTTCTCAAAGATATTTATTTATTATCTATCACTTGCCATTATTTATTTATTATTTTGAATGTTATATATTTTTTTTAATTGCTTATTTAAATTAAATTTTTAAAGCAAATTTTCCTATTGAGACATTATTTTAGATAAGTAATTTCATAAATTAAAAAAGCTTTTCAAATATCTGGCGTTCTATTTAATCAAACTTTATCAAAAAATTTTATTGAATATGTATGTGATAGTTACAATATACTTTATACATGTAATATAAGTAAACACAATGTAATATTTATATAATACACTTTGTCAAGATATCATAAATAAAATAATTGTACAATCATGCTACAATTAGCTTTAACTTACAGATATTACATAATGTCTACATATCCCTGTATCATATTCTTAATATCTATACAACCCCTCAACTATAGCCAATAAAAACTACATCTAAGTTCTCAAATATCTTTTTTTATCTACAATTTAATATTGTATTGTACCGATCGACATGTACACTCGACTAACTAAAAGGTTGCAACAGATTTTTTTCTATGATTTTCGGAATAGTCTGCTCAGACGATTGGTTCTTACTTATGGAAGAGTAAGCAAAAACCAATCGCTCGGAGCAGGCTGCATTCCGAAAACCATAGAAAAAAATCTGTTGCAACCTTTTAGTAAGTATACATGTACATTGGTACAATATTAAATTGTAGGTAAAAAAAAAAGATGCTTGAAAACTTAGATATATAGATGGTGAGTGTACAGATCACACCATCTAAAGTTTTCGAATTGAAATGATTCGATATCGCAATAATCATTCGAGAATTTCACATTATAGAGATAGGCGATACAGCGTCATTTTAAATATCGATATATTTCGATATTAAAATTGTTGTTTAAATACTTTTTGAAAGCGTGCCCTTAGTACTTTCTCTTCTAATGCACAATAAGGAGACACGACTGTTTTGCAATGACTCTTTATTTTGTGATAATTGTGATAAACAAGAAAGCGAAAGGCGAAGGCAAAAAGTGAATCGCAAAAAAAAAGAACATGCACACCGCATTCGGAATTTCTAACACCTGAAATACTGAAATCTCTTACCCTAACTCCAGCTTGATATGCCTATAGATCATAAACACATGTTTCAATATATCGACATTTGAACAGCAATATCGAACTTTCGATGCAAAAGATCGATTTTTGTGTGCATCGATACGCATTGGTGCGTGTATTAAAAATATCAGATCCATATCGATATCAGCAATGTCGCAAATTATCAATTCTACATTTTGATATATCAATATTTCTATTTACAATATATTATATGCGATACGAAATATCAACATTTTTTTCTGTATTACCCATCCCTATTCAATTAGCTTTTCATTACTTAAATTTCTGACGCTAACTCTCAGTCTCAGAATAGTTAGAATTATTCTCGATACTTATTGTACATGGAATATATTCCTGTCCGGACTCCTGAAGAAAAATAAAGATGGATTATAATAATGAAGACAAATTTAATCAATCCGCTATTTAAATTTGTAAAAATTATCACAAATTCTTCATACAGGACATACCGAATTTACAATAATTTGTCTGCCTCCTTCCAAGTTTAACTCATCCATTTCTTCTGTTGTTAGGATTATGACGGAATCCTGAGGTATACTATCCTCGTCTATATAAGTTATAGGTATTTCTGATGCAACCTATGCATATCACAAATCCATTAGCAATGAAATTATATTGAAGGAACTTAATAATTCAAGTGTATTACCTCGCAATAATTGAAATTGGACGTGTCTTGTATTTTCACCTGAGAGTCATGCAGTACTGGTGTATCAGTTAGTCGTTCCTTTTTCACATTCGATGATTTTTCCACTTTTTTTCCATCTTGTTGAAGTTTTCGCCATATCGTAGTTTTTGGAATGTGATACATTATGGACGCTGCAGCCTGCGACATTCTGCCACCTTTGCAAGCCGCTACAGCCTCTTCTAATCGCGACTTCTTTGATTCCTCATTCTCAGGTTTGCGTTTCTTCCAAAACGATAACGGTAATTTACCTTGATTTACTAGCCGTGCCTTTTCTCTAAACAATGTAGTCTTTGGTATCTAAACATCATTGACATCATAGATTACATTCAATTAACTGTTAAATCTGTTTATGACAAAATACATTCAAAAGTAATAAACAAAATTGTAATAATAAAATTGCAATAATAAAATTTACTTTAAACTCCAGAGCAACTTTTGTCAAATTTTCTCCTCTTTCTAAAGCTTTAACAGCGGCCTCTTTCGTGTCTAAAGCATATGATCTTTTCATTTGACGACGTAAGATCTGATAGCCTTCCTTTTGTATACGTCTCCATAATACAGTTTTAGGTATTCTAAATATTTCTGATGCACGCTGCAAGCTCGAACCATCTAAAGTTAGCATAATTAAATATAATTATTAAATAATTGCAGACATATATTGCATACTAGAATAATCTAATGTAAAATACACAAAATTACTTATTCTAAAGGAAGAATAAACCAAGTATAAGAAAAATACTAACTGATCACAGAGTTTATAGCTGCATTCATGCATTCTGCAGGATATCCATTCCTTGATGCATTTAAATGTATGCCTAACGCTTTTGCCCGCATATACAATGTCGAACGTGGTATATTATGCTTAGTAGCAGCTTCTATTAAAGTTTGTCCTAATTTCAAATCATTAATTGCAGATGCTAACATATCGTCACTGTATTCTCTCTTTACAGTGTCACGACGTCGTTTCTTCTTTTTATTTGAAATACAATTTTCAGCAGTGCTTGGTACATGAGTTTCATTCTCCAAAGATTCAGCATTGTCCTGAATTTCCTCTACCCTTGACACAGTTTCTTCCATTGCTTGATCTTTTTTTCCTTTAATTTCATTTTCATAAACTCCATCTATCTGTTGAAAATATAAAATATGATTATAAATTCCAAACTAAATATAAAATTCTATAACAAGTTAAACAAAAAACTTGATAAATTGTAATAAAAAAAATCTAATTAACTAATTTGATACTAACGTTAATAAGACCATTTATTTTTAACGACCGTGCAGCTTCAAGTAAGCTACTGATATTTTCAACAGGAACACAAATTTCTCCATGATATATAAATTCGATAATCGACTTTATATCCTGAGGAGATATATCACTTAGAATAATCGTTGGATAATCTTCTGTTACTTGACTTAGCACTTCCTATGAGAATTATAGAACATATTATATACATATAACATTAATTTCATAATTATTGTGATACAAACAGTTATATTATACAATAATTATTAATAAATTTGTCAATAATATACTTTATAATATTACATAAATTATAATATTACGCAAGTTATTTTATATATAAACATTACAAAGAACAAAACATTATTACATTACATTTTTCTCAATACAGTTCTCATATAAAATAATAACAATAACATAAGAAATTGAACAAATTTTCAAGAGAACATTGTTTCAACAAAGATAGTAGTTATTATTGCTACTAAAGCACAATATATGTACAATTATATTTTCAGTCGCTTAATTGTGAAATTTTCTGAACCCTGTGGAATTATTTTATATATATTACAAAAGGCTTGTTTTTTTTAGCTGAACTTTTTCGCCAGTTCGTCCTTCTTCCTTTTCTCTTCAGAAGGAAAGAAGAGGAAGAAGAAAGATGCACTGGCGCAAAAGTTCAGTCATAAAAGAACAGGCATAAAAATGTCGTTGAAAGAAATTATTTACTTGAAACAAAATACTACACGCGCATAATACAATGCGATGCGCATGAATACGTTGACCATCTGCGGATAGAGTGACATCCACCATACAATCCTCCTTCAAAAGCTGTCGCACAACGTTAGACAGATGATTTTGATAATTGTTCCATTTAAAACGGTAACTCTGATTGACTTTACATTGGCTAGTGTCAGTCATGCTGTTGCCGTTTTATCTTCTTTCCACTGTTTTTTTTCCAAGATGAATTGAAACAAATGAATTTCAGAAATACAGGACGTTAATCTTTTTTATAGCAAATCATACATCGATATCGAGTGTCACTAATTATGAACAAAAGGTATTACACCATTGGCATTGACCAGTTATACTACGCACATTACGAACATTAGCAGCTTTGCAGCTATAAAGCGGCGTCTACAATGAAATTTTAAAGGTGCCTTTTCATGCTGACGCTCGACTCGACTCGCTCGACACTCATTTTTTTATTTACGTCCAAATAGATCGCATGATAAAAATTAATAAATATCAAGCGTCAATTATGTTCACGTGATCTGTTTTAACATTTTGACGCTAAAAATAGCATCGGGTGTTAGTATGAAAAAAGCACCTTCATGTGTGAAACGGAATACATCTGAATGCATCTCATGTAATCTTTCTAGCGTTCAGATGTCTAGCGTGTTCAGATTCCTGGATGCTCCTCAGGTATCATGTCATCCTTGTCTAATGTACAACAAACGACAAGAATGGAGTGATACCTGAACACTCGAGTGGGAATCTGAACTCAGCACAGGCTGTGTTCGGAAGACACTGGAGCGGTCCAAATATGGCGGCGCAGGAATGATGGTAGGGATCCAATTTGGTGGTGGCGGTTCGATGTCGGAACTCTTTATATATAAGACTCTAGTTTGAAGTGTTTGAATGAATTTCGAGGGACCGTTGTGTGTTGAAACGAATCCAATATATCGTAACGTAATATTTTATTATTGATTAAACATGTATATTAAATCGATTGTATTAGAAGGATTTAAATCCTACGGCAAAAGAATCGAAATAAATGGTTTTGATAAGGAATTCAACGCTATAACAGGATTTAATGGTAGTGGAAAATCAAACATTTTGGATGCTATATGCTTTGTTTTGGGCATTACGAATCTTGGTCAGGTAAATTTCATTCATTTGTTGCATACATTTATTTTACACTTTGTGAGATATTTATCATAGCATTGCACGATGTTCGAACATAGCCTTGTTCTCTTGTAATGTAATATTGTTTTTAAAAATTATATTTAAATTGTAATTATTTAAAATCATAATTTTATTATAATATATAACATAGACTTTTTGTGTATTATTTATCAATATTTGTATATATATATATATATATATATATGTTAAATAATTAAACTAAAATTAAATAATATTATATAATATAGGGCTATATGAATCACTCAGGTTATTATGTGAATAAAACTATTTTTATCAACAATCTAAATTTTATACAGACGTTTCAACCCTTATTGGATCATTTTCAATGTTAAATAATAAATTAAAAAATGTTACCGGTAGCTACATAAGATGTTTACAAATTAAAATATAAAAAGCGATAACATGTGATACGTCTGTACAAAATTTAGATTGTTGATAAAAATAGTTTTATTCACAAAATAATTTGAGTAGTTCGTAGCCCTATATTATATTATTTAATTTATTTAATTATTTGAACCGTTATTCTTTTTATTGAATTTTAAACTAAAATTATTTCTATTTAATTTACACATGATAATGATAGTTGTTAAATTGCATGATTTATTTACTAAATTATATTGCTAACAATATTATTTTAATTTAATATAGGTACGTGCTACTTCTTTACAAGATTTAGTCTACAAATCAGGCCAAGCAGGAATAAAGAAAGCTAGTGTTACAATAACTTTTGATAATCGTGACACTGAGATATCTCCTATGGGTTATGAACAACATGAAGAAATTGTGATTACAAGACAAGTAGTGATCGGTGGTAAAAATAAATACATGATCAATGGGACAAATGCACCGAATAAACGCGTACAGGATTTGTTCTGTTCTGTCCAATTAAATGTGAATAATCCACATTTTTTAATTATGCAAGGTAGAATAACAAAAGTGTTGAATATGAAGCCAGTAGAAATTCTGTCTATGCTCGAAGAAGCAGCAGGAACAAAAATGTATGAAAAAAAGAAACAATCGGCACTAATCACGATAGAAAAAAAGGATAGTAAATTAAAAGAAATTAATACTGTATGTTGTAATACTGTATGCTATATACCATTTGACAAATTGATATCTTCAGTCTCTCATATTTATTTGTTATATATTTTTTAGATTTTGAGAGAAGAAATAGGTCCAAAGTTAAACAAGTTAAAAGAAGAAAGAACAAGATATGTAGAATTTCAGGGAATAGAAAGAGAACTTGAACACTGCAAACGAATTCATCTTGCTTGGAAATATGTTACTACTTTCAATAATAGTCAAAAAATGGAAGAAAATGTTAAAATTGTACAAAACAAAATAGATTCGAAGTTAGAAGACATAGCTGCTGGTGAGGAAGAAATCAAGGACCTAGAAGTCAAATATGATGAATTAATAAAGAAAAAGGAAACGGTATGATTTTTTTGTATTTGTTATTTTTGATTGTATTGGGTCAGATGGGTTGACTATCAACACCATCTAGTGACAAAAAACCGCGGATACTTTTTAGATGATCCAATATTACAAACCTGTACAAATTTTACCTTGCGAGCTAAATTATTATAAACAAATATTCATATTGTATAAGTATATAAATGTACAGGGTGGGCCATCTATTGGTACGTTTTTGAATTTCGTCGTATGGCAACACCGAACGAGCTACAGACCCGAAATTTTGACAGTTTATTAGTCATACCGTCCGCGGCACGAAACAACATGTTTTCTCTTGAAGAGCGTTTTGAAATTTTAAAAACTTATTTTCAAAATCAGTGCTGTGTCGCCGAAACTGTACGAATTTTGAAAAGAAATATGGGTCGTGATAGAGCACCCACCGAAGGAGCTATACGCAAATTGGTGAGGAAAGTTCGTGAGAAAGGGATGTTAGTGGATGACATTATATTACGACTGTTTTGAGTGAAATTGGCGCCGAGGTAGTCCAAAATGTCATTAATAATTGGGGTGACCGAATGGCATACTGTAAGGCCAGTAGAGGGAGCCACATGAACGAAATCGTTTTTCATTCTTGACGCGGATACTTTTAGCTTCACAACAAAAAAAAAATTAATAAAAAATATCAATGTATGCTCATTTGATCGCATTTTTAAAAACGTACCAATAGATGGCCCACCCTGTATATAATATCCACAAAATATTCTTACAATATAATTCTTAAAATTAAAAAGATACATCTAGTCTAGAACTTTATTGATATATATTGTACATGATTTTAATTATATTAAATTTTTATTTATATCAATATTTATATATATAATAATATAATCTCCAATAATAAGTATTAAATTTAGCATGAATAATGTTAAATACATATAAAAAAATACATTGTCATTAACTTTTAATAATTTTTTAACACAGGGAAAAGGGACTATGCTGGAAGCCTTAGAACAGGATCTACAGGAACAAGAGAAAAAGCGATGCAAATTATCAGCTGAAGTAAACAGTAATAAGGAAAATATTAAGGCTGTGAAAAAAACAATGGAGCACATAAAGACTAATATATCAGATGATAAAAATGCACTTATTTTAAAAGAACAAGAATTGGAGAAAGTTGGAGGAGTTTTTCAGAATTTGAAAGAAATGTGCCAAAAAGATACCGAAGCAGTATTAGAGGCACAAGAAAAGTATCAGAAGATCAGTGCAGGTCTATTGGAGAGTGAAGATGGTGAAAATGCAACCTTAGAACAACAATTAATAAATGCCAAGCAAAGTGCAACGCAAGCACAAACCGAACTTAAACAATGTGAGATGACACTAAATCACAACAGGCAACAGTTGAATAAAAAACAAAAAGACATGCATAGTACTGAGAATGAATATAAAAAATATCATGTGGACTTGGAAAAGAAAGAAAAAGAATTAAAGGCCTTGGAGAATGAATTGCAAAAATTGAATTATAAGAATGGTTATTCCGAAGATTTAATCAATCAAAAAACTAAATTGATTGAAGAAATGAAACCATTGCATGAGAAACTAGATCAATTTGAAATGAGACATCCTCGAACGAGGTTTCAGTATCAAAATCCTGAACCTAATTTCAATACAAAATCTGTAAAAGGTATCGTATGTAACTTAATTGATTTAAAGGATAAAAGGACTGCGTATGCCTTGGAAGTTGCTGCAGGTGGAAAGGTATATATATATATATATATTAGGTGTTGGAATTAATTCGTAGCGTTTTACAAGTGATGGGAAGTACTTTCATTAATGTATTTTTTAATGCTCATGTGAAATAAATAACATTCTTTCATTAAAAAACGCTACGAATTAATTCCAACACCTAATATATATAAACATTTTTCAAAATTTATATATTTTTTTAAAATAATCTTTATTTCATGCATATAATTATGTTTCAGCTTTATAATGTAGTAGTTGACACTGAAAAAACAAGCAAAAAGCTTCTCCAATATGGACAATTACAACAACGAGTTACGATTATCCCACTCAATCGAGTGGCTGGTAAATTTATGGAACAATCAACGATTAATTGGGCAGAAAAATTGGTTGGAAAAGAAAATGTTCAACCCGCTTTGTCTCTTATAGATTTTCCAAATGAAGTTAGGCCAGCAATGATCTGGATATTTGGTCAAATATTTGTATGCAAAGACATGGAAACTGCCAAGAAAATAGCTTTCCATGAAAGAATTATGAAAAAATGCGTTACTTTGGAAGGTGATCTTTTTGATCCAGTTGGTACGTTATCTGGCGGTGCCCCAGCGAAAGCTGGATCAGTTTTATTAAAACTGGAAGAAATGAAAGCAATTAAGAATGAATTAAATCACAAAAAAACACTCTTAAGAGACGTAGAAAATGCTTTATCAAATGTTGCAAAAACTGCAGAAAAATATGCATCGTTGAAACAAAAATATGATCTATTAACTTATGAAATCAGTATGATACAACAGAGATTGCAACAAACAAGTTATCATAAAATCAAGGAAGAGGTACACATATACATGTAATCTGTAAACATTTTATGTGTCATGTATGTACATATACACATACATATGCATTAATAATTATGTTTAAATGTAAATATAGAAAATAAGCAAAAAATTTTTACTTTATGTAGATAAATTAGTTGCCTAGCTCTAAGCTTGTTTTTTTTCCATGTACAATCCCAGGAAACAAATTGCCTTTATTAATTATTATTTTAACATCAAAATGACTATTTCAACATAAAACTAACGTCAAAATGATGATAAATAACGTTAGGATGTATATATATGTTTATATTTATGTTCAGGTAGCTTCTCTGAATGCAGCTATTGAAGAGCTTACAGAACGAATGGCTGCAGCAAAGAATTTAGAAAAGGAAAGCACAAAACGTGCCAAAGACATAGAAATTCAGTTAAAGGATGCAGTAAATATTCGTGAGAAACAATTAAAGGAAGCTGAGAACCAATTAAATGTCTTAAAGAAAAAATCGGAACAAAGTCGCAAAGAATGGCAAAAGAGAGAACAAGAGTCAGAAACACTTGAATTAGAAATAAAGGAATTAAAGAAAAGTATTGAAAATGGTGATGAACAATTGCTTCAAGTAAATGAAAAAAACAATATGTTTGAAGAAAAAGGAGAAACTCTTCAGCAGCAATTGCAAGAAACTAAAGATAAAGTTACAGAATTACAAAATAATATTAAGAAGCAGAAAGATATTATTGCTGAACAAAACAAAAATATACAAAGGTTAATAGGAAGAAAAGAAGATATTATTAAACAAAATAAAGATCTAGAATTGGATATAAAAAAATTGAATCACGAAATTAATGATATCAAAAAAGGTGCAGCAGAATGTAAGCAGAAAGTTTTGGAACTCACAAGGAAATACGAGTGGATTGAGCAAGAGAAACCTTATTTTAGAAAAAAAGGTATTTATAAAGATAAATGTTGTTTAATTAACTTATATTGATATACAAATATAGTATATGTCATGTTACTTTTAGGTGGTATATATGATTTTGAAGTTAACAAACCAGAAGAAATGGAACAAAAAGTACGTAATTTAGAAGCAATGCGTGAAAAGTTAAGTCGTAATATAAATACGCGAGCAATCAATCTTCTCGATAAAGAAGAAGAACAATATAATGATACACTAAAAAAGAAAAGAATAGTCGAGAATGATAAGAATAAAATTCTTGAGACAATTAAGACTTTGGATGAAAAGAAGAAACAAACCTTGCTTAAAGCTTGGAAACAGGTACAATTCTTTGAGAAATTTGTTCCATTATGTCAAACCATATATTCAAAAAATCTAATAGTTTAAACTTGAACGTTTTATATATGTTTATTTTATATGGTAAATTATATATTAAATTATATTTTAATCTAATGCATTTATATAAACAAATTTATTTATACTTAAATAAAAATATTACAATTACAATATATAAATCCACAATGTCTAAAATATATAAATTTTGTATTTCATTAGGTAAACAAAGATTTTGGTTCTATATTTAGTACTTTATTACCGGGAGCCGAAGCTAAATTACAACCACCAGAAAATGAAACAATAACAGACGGTTTAGAAGTGAAAGTTGGATTTTCGGGTGTTTGGAAAGAGTCATTAGGAGAATTATCTGGTGGTCAAAGATCCCTAGTTGCTTTGTCATTAGTCTTAGCTATGCTTCTTTATAAACCTGCACCGCTTTATATCTTGGACGAAGTAGACGCTGCCTTAGATCTTTCACATACAGAAAATATAGGTATAATGTTAAAGAGACATTTTAAACATTCACAATTTATTATTGTATCCTTAAAGAATGGTATGTTTAACAATGCCAATGTTTTATTTACAACTAGATTTATTGATGGTATGTCAACAATAAGTAGAAGTGAAAAAGTAAGATCTAAATAATTGTACATAATAAATTTTAACAAACTCAGTGCTAATTATTGTTTATAATTATTATATTTAAGTAACTATTAAGAAACTATTTTTATATCGTTTTGTTCATCTACAAAATAAGATTGTATCTCCGCTACATAATAAATATTTGTACAATTATTATAAGTATAAAATTTATGAATTCCCTAGTAAGCATTAAGTTTAAGAAATCATATTTAACCAATCAGTTCTTGCAAAAAACGGATGACGCTTTATTTCATCTATTGTCAGTCGCTCTTCTGGATGATATTTTAACATCTGCAATCACAATTTTTATAAACATTATAACATTATATTTTAAATAACATTATACAGAGTTTAAATATTAAAAATCATGAGATTAATATTAAAAAATGCAGCAGAACATGACACAAACTTACGCCACATAACAAAGATCCTGCACTTTTCGATAATCTGCTAGGAATGTTAATTGTGGAATGTGAATGAAATGATCCTGGATGATTTCTGATAAACATCTGTGAAACAAAAGTTAAATTTTAGTATTGATATATAATTTTTTTATAATTAATGTCCAATTTTCTACATACAGTGCCAGTAAGTAGTTCATATAAAATAACTCCGAAACTCCAAACATCTGTAGCGGATGTAACAGGAATGGTCGGAGAAAACATTACTGACTCAGGTGAGGAATATGGATATATTAGTTTAGATAATTCAACATTGTGCTGTGCTATAATATAAGTAAGCCGGATATGTCCTGCGTCATCCAGAAGAATATTATCAGGTTTGAAATCGAGAATTATGACATTTTGCTGATGAAGTGCTTCTAAAGCTAAAAGAATTTCAGCTGCCCATGACCGAATTACAGCTTCCGGTACTTGCCAAAACTCCTGTTCATCTATATTATTTTCTTTAATCGTATATTGTGTCTCATCAATGCTATAATTAATGTTTGATGAATTTATTTGATCGGATATACTTTCAGTATTATTCTCACAGATCTGTAATACATTATTGGTCGAGACATTCTGTATTGAAATAGTTTTTGAATTGTTATGCAATAAATTGTCCATTTTATTATTTTTGAATGATTCACGAGTCGCACAACTTCCATTTAATACAGATGCACAATTTTTTCTTGATTCGTTTGAATTTTCGTTATTGTTCATTAATAAAGAATTATTGCTTTTCAAATCTTTATTCTTTATGAAACCTTTTGTCAAAGGATTCTCTGCAACAATAATGTCATCTACTTTCGTATTACTAGTATGTGATTTATTGTGATGAACATTAGATAACATAAGATCTGATTCCTGAGGGATCTTTGTAACAGTCTTTGCACTCAGCGATGGTGTACTTTCTGAATGTCTCAATTCCTTACACTCATTTAATCGATTTGCAATAGAATTGCTTTTCTTTAATGTTGCATTAACAGATTGTAATAATTCTTGTGATTTTTCTAATAATTGTATAGTAGGCATTTCCATATAGATATCACTTTGATCATCTATCGTGCATCGACGATTTCCTCGTACTTTATTGTTTTCTATAACTATATCCGCTTTATTTAGTTCATAAATATTTTCATTGCTGCTGATCTCTCCATTGACATCTTTATTTATATATATGTGATTTGAAGTTACATCATACAGACTGTCAAATTCTTTATAATGTAGTCTTACGAAGTCCCATAATCTTCCACAACTATAATGTAAAATATATATATATATATATATATATATATATATATATAATTAATATTATATAATATATTTACAAATAAATTTATGATACTGTACCTTGCATATTGTAAGATTAAAAATATAGTAGTCTCAGTTTCAATGCATGCGTATAAAAGTACCATATAAGGTACTTGTTTGTGTAACACATAATTGCTTACATTATCCTCGTAAATACAAGATTTTTCTACAGTCTGAAATTATGAATTATAATTATAAATTAAAAATATCATAAACTATTATTATATTTATTAACTATTATTATATACTATTAATATATTCCAAATATTTATTATATTTCAAATTTATATTAATGCCTTTATGTAATAAAAAATAAAATTTATATATAAATTATATATGACAATTAAATCACCTTGATTATTCTTTTACAATTTGCACGTATATCCATTACGAGCATCACGGATTTCATTATTTTAAGCACTTTATAATATTGAAGCTCAGATATTGGTTTATTTATTTTGGAGATGTTACAATTTAAATGTTCGTTATATAATTGTTCAGCTCGTGCTAAATACTTTGATATCTTATCTTTTATGCCTGGTACTCTTGTACTATCTGGATCAAATTGTACACCGTTTATTAGACATGATATTCCCAGTTTGTATTGTATAAAAGCTTCCTCGTACTCGGCTATAGATTCATGTTTGAAAGCTGCACTTATGTGAGCAGCTGCTATCAAGAGATACTGTGTAGAATCTGGTTGTGTCTGATCATTTATGTCCTCTTGTATTATTACAGAATATGTAGAATGTGTATCATAATTTAAAAAGCGTTTACTGATATTGTTGTTCAGACTATCAAATTCTGATACATCGTTGAGTGTTGCCATGTCATTTTTATCAAAACTTTTGTTTTGATGTGCATTATACTGTTTAGTAATAATATCTTGCGTATGCAATTTTGCTGTTTTACAGCTTTCTTTTCTATTAACATTAGCATTCTGTAAATTAATACTGTCGTGAGATTCATTCTTCCTCCGATATGCAAATTCATTTTTGTTTGCACAAATAACATTTGACAAAGAAGAACACGGATTTGTTAATACATTATGAGATGCTTTCAATGAACATGGAATTTCAAAGGTACTTTGCACTGTATTATCATTTATAAGCACAGAATCACTTAAAGTAACAACACGATCATCTTCAGATGTATCTGAGCTTAAGGAATGTGCGCAATCATTACTATAATTATCTGCATGACTAGTTTCAAAGAATGTTATAAAGATATCGCTTGAGTATAAGTACGAGTATCGTCCTACAAATTCCAAAAACTTAAGAGCATATTTCTTCCTCTCCTCTACGACCTCAGCTTCAAATCTGCCAAAATATTTTGATTTGGGAAAAGGTGGGAAACTTTCTTTCGTTCCAAAACGCTTGTGTAAGTGACTGAGTTCTGCATGAAGCTTTTTGAAATCATTATAACGCTTCCATACAGATATTTTTGACACTTCTTCATGAGAGGATTTCAGAAATATCTAAAAAAAAAAAAAAAACAAGAAACTTAATACTAAAATCTAAAATTGTCATGTATATAATATTGTCATGAATGAAAATATAATATTATCATGTGTGTATATATATATATATATATATATATATATATATATATATATATATATACATACCATAGAAGTAACTTTGTAGATTGTAAAGCCTTTCTTGTGCCGCTTTGTTTCAGTAATTATAAAACGTCTAATCCATTTATCTTTTGCAGGTGCCATCACTTAATTCATATTGATCAGTAGAATCTTTCTTACTTAAACAATACTGAGATTTCTCGTTTGCTATAATTTTGTAAAATATAAATAAACACAAAAGTAATTCGCTTGTTTCCTTGTTTTGTTACACATTATGTTACTTGCAGAGCTAACAAGGACAATAATATTTTTATTGGTCTTGTATGAGATCGTTTACGTTTTATGTGGTTCGCATTTTCATACGAATTTTATATATAACTCGAGATCACACGTTACATTTAACTAATAATTAAAACAAAAATATAGTAGAATATACAGTTTCCCTTATGGTACTAAATAATCCTCCCCTTTTGACAGATATGTTCACTGATAATCCGCTGATATGTCATATATGTAGAATGTATATGTATATATATATATATATAATAGACTGAATTCCACATAATGCTTGCACGCTCGCGAGCATCGTTTGTCCTTGTTCAATATTCAATAAACGACAAAGATGAAATGATTCCACAAGGGTGAGCGTTAAATGGGACGCATGCCATGGTAGAATTAAGATCATTTCGCGCATGCGTAACTGCGTTGATATCCAGTGATTGATATTATCTACTATTGATATAAATTTTCGAATTGCCAATATCCTAGTATTTTAAATTTATTATTTATTATTATATATAGATTTTTATAAATAAGAATGTATATATATATTATTCATATATGTCGTTATGATGGTATTTTTTCTGTTATCGACACATTATTATTATTATTATTATTATTATTATTATTATCGCACACTGCGTACACCAATTAAAATGCGTTGTATCAGTTGATAAGTATAAATCTTGCTATGTAGTTTACGTTCCATACACTTTTTTTCAGTCGGCGTTAGTGTGCGAGAGTTAGTTTCTACAAAAAAAATTGACATGATCTTTCAGATTTTTTTTGCCAGTACGAATAGTTTATTTGGAAGTGTAGATTATGACTTATTTGGTTTTGTCATTTTAATATGATCACATGACAACTTAAATAGTGAGTAAAGAAAAATTCTCCTATCTTAGAGAGTTCAAAGACAATCTAAAACGAAGGAAATTGCTTGTGTATGAAATCGGCCAAAATTCGGTATACAATATAAGTATCGATAAACATGCTACTATATTTATGAAGATTTTTTTATATTTTTTATATTTTTGATGATAAATATTATCATAAATAAGTATAAGTTCTTTTGTATTATAATAATATCGAAATCAATTAGAATTAATCATTATTTTATGTTTATCTTCGTTAGTATGGCTATCGTATAATTTATTTAATGTATGCAAATATATGTTCATAATTATATATTCTGTTAGTAAAAATTTAAAAATTTTATTGTATTGATGTATATAACCATTCAGAGAAACTAAAAATAATCTAAGATATACTAATTTATATTAATTTAATATATATTAATTTAATTGGATAATTTTAATCACAATTTCAATATATACTAATATTATAATTATTTTCTGAACATTTAACAATGTCATTTGTATTTACATTTTTACAGCTTTTAAAATTTTATTTTAAATCTACTAATGAATTTGTACCGTGTTTTATCATTTTACTACTTATTTTTATATTTCAGAAATATTTTAGTCAGTTTTTATATTATTATTATTATTTGAAATGAACAAAATAGAAAAAATTATTGAAGGAAGGACACACACAGTTATAGAACATGATAAGAAACTTCACAATGAAGTCAGGTAAAGTAAATGGAATTTTGTAATATAAGTACATATTAATATTTCTTATTATAGGTACAATTCAAAAATTTGTGTTAAGAATAATAGGAAATTTCAATTTTTTGTAGTAATTTTCTTCCACGAATTACCAATAGAAACTCGGAAAAGAAAATTACAATGGCAGATGTAACGCCACAGGCAAGTTTTCAATATTTTACACACGCGCGCGCGCGCGCACACACACACACACACACACACACACACACACACACACACACACACACACACACACACACACACACATACATGCATATATACAGATACAGCAATTTTATAAATATAATATACTTATAGATAATTTATAAATACTATAAATAATTATGATACAAGATGATTGACTAAAATAAATAATTATATATCTTTTAGATTATTGCAAGCTGTATAATTCATTGTATGACCATAAAGAGTGGTATAAACATGGCTTATAGTACTATTTTATTAGATGGTTTAGAATCAGATAATGTTGATATGAAAGTAACTGAAAGTGAAGCATCTTGGATAGGTACGTGTTATGATAAAATTTTATATTTGTGCTTAAAGAGTATACCATAGATTGTTTAGTAGAAAAGAAACTAGAATTGCTATTAGTAGTGCTTTGATATTAGATAGAAAATTAGAATGGTAGTAATATTATGTGTTATTTTACATTTATTTTGTTCTACAGCGAGTCTAGTTACAATAACATTGCCAATAGGATCTCTCATTGCTGGGCCTCTAATGGATAAATTTGGACGCAAAATAGTTTGTTTATTATCTTGTGTTCCTGCAGCAATAGCATGGGTTTCATTGATATTTGCCAAATCCTTAATTACTATTTATGCGGCTCGAGTTGTAGCTGGAATCTCAGCAGGTTTAACAACTGTTGGTCTGGTTTATATATCGGAAATTACACATCCACAAATCAGATCAATGCTTCTCTGCCTTACTTCTGTATTTGTGTCGTTTGGTATTTTAATTCCCTGTTGTTTAGCTGTAATGCTAGATTGGCGCAAGATGAACATAATTTTCTTTGTATTAGAGTGTTTTATTTTCTTTATACTTTACTTTGTACCTGAAAGTCCCTACTGGCTCGTATGTTTTCAAAATGGTATGCTTGATGAAAAACGAATTTGCAAAATGAAACACAGTTTGAGGCAACTTAACAAAAGGCAAACAGTGAGTACGATATAGCAAGTTTTGCAATATCTATTCGGAATATATTTCAGAATGTCAACAAATAAATGTTTTCTAGATTTATGAGGAAGAATATTCGCGAATCATGGAGACTTGTGGAAATCGTGTAGTGAATGATAAGGCGTCAAAAAATATTATAGCATCTGTAAAAAATTATTATCACACATTTGCATCTCCGGAAGCCTATAAGCCTATGCTGATACTTTTCTTACTATTTTTGTTGCAACAACTATCTGGTTCTTATGTGATTATATTTTATGCTATTTCTGTTTTTCGCGAAATGGGTGGAACATTTGGCAATTTTAACGAACACGGTGCACTTGTTATGTTGGGTACCATTAGATTTGTTATAAGTATAGTAACAGTTTTTTGTAGTAGAAAATATGGTAGAAGAGTCCTTTGCATCTTGAGTGGGATTGGAATGGCTATTTCTATGTTTCTTTCTGGAATGTATATGCATTTTGCAGTGTCATACGATGAAAATGGTAATACAGAGGAAACCATGGTGGATCAAAAGTGGCTGTTACTATTCTTCGTATTAGCTTATATTTGCACTGGTTCATTTGGATTTATAATTATACCATGGACATTGATCGGAGAATTGTTACCTGTGTCCATACGTGGTATTGGTGGAGGTGTCATGGTTTCTTTTGCTTATATAATCATGTTTGCTGTTATAAAGAGTTATCCATACATTTTGAAAAGCATGACCATTGAGAGCATTTTTTTCTTTTTTAGCTTCGTATCTTTAATAGGCGCAGCTTTTATATACTTTTTTCTGCCTGAAACTTTGGGCAAATCATTTTCCGATATTGAAAAATTTTTCTCTTCTACAAGAAAGAAAAAAATGCATGATACAAGGAGATCTGCTAATTCCAGAGATCCTTGATTTAGAAGATCCTCGCTTTTATTTTCGTTTTATTTGTGTACGTTTTGCATGATATAGTATTTGTAAAGTTTCTATTAGGGGAGACGGGACTGTTAATATTATGTACAGGAGACAATGTCTCTTCTAATATCTCAATATTAATCTTGGTAATAAATTGGAAAAAATGTAATTAATAGAATAATTTTATATTTAGAATATTGTAATTATCATTTTCCTTAGATGAGTAATTTATTTATAAAGATATCCTTACATAATCATTGTAGATATTATTTTCATAATAGATTCCTCGAACTAGTATCGATTTTTCCGTGCCGAAAATATTAAAATGTCAATGATTTTCGAATTATAAATAATTAAAAGGATCTTTTACAAATTAAATTTGAGAGAACTAACTAGATAAGAAATTCTTTAACTGATTTCAAGTAAAATTTATTTTTAATTAAATTTGAATTTCAAATTTAATTACTAAAGTAATATAAAAGATTGGAAAGAGTCACGATAGATAATGATCTTTTCCTTAACATTTTTGTACTGAGGAAAACTCGACTTTTTAGATCAACCAAATAGTCTACTATCATTGAAAAGACAATTCAGTGATTGGAATACTTGATATAATTATAGTATTTTTGCTTTTGTATTAATGCATTTATTGTTATTAAATATGTATACAGATTCAACTTAATTATTCGTATATACATGTGGATAATCTATCGGATTTTTTTTTTTACGAAACTCTTGTGCAATAAAATATAAAGATATTAATTTTATGTATATATTTTTAATTACAAAATTACAAAATCTTTGCAATGTAAAAGAGCAAGAAAATTTTATTTAGATTTTTAGTAAGGCATGCTTGTAGTTGATCAACAGATATGAGTAGAAGAATATTGGGGCAAATTAATACCAATTTATAATTAAGCCCGTAGAGTTTGCCTGTAATATTTTGATACATACAAAAGATTGTCAATAGAAATTCGTTTTATAATTTCATTTATTAGGCTACATTATTTAAACATATAAAATGGCATAAACTCTGCTCGATTTTTACAATGCTATTATATTTTTTTTCAGCAGATTTTGTTATACTTGGCTTGCTGTACTGATAAGATTTGCAGCAGTCACTTTGCAAAATCTGTTTTCGACAGATTTGGCTATCTGATAATTGATATCACCCACTTCATATGTTTATTCTGTAACCTTATAAAAGAAGGAGAGGAAGAGAGCGTTAGATAGATACATATATATTAAATGTATAACCGGTTGGAGCAGTTCTATTACGGACACTGATACATATTTAAATTTAACCTTTTCCTCTTTCGTTCTTTTTCTTATGTTTGTAACAAGCAAGCATATCTAGTACATTGCATTACACAACATATGTAACGTTATTATTGCATTAATACAAGTTTTCAAATGTGCATATGGATCGTAATGTTTTAATTCTGAACTTTAATTCACCTGTTGCAGATGTGCACGTGATATGAATGAAATATATAACGGGTGATACCTCTCACGACTGACAAGTGTTGCTCCACCATAACCTAACGGTAACATCCTTATCAACAGCATGTCAATTATCTGATAATTGTCAGGATGGTATACTTTTGAAAAAAATGATGCTTACTCGCCGCAAGTTTTTGCTGAAACTGTCATTTTGCACGTTATACATAATCGGCATTTTAATCATTGCTAAACAATTTTTTCGTACCAATGACAACTCCAGGATTTCTAAAGAATCTGGATATCTAAAAAGTAGCAATAACTCACAGACACAGAAAGATGTGGACGTTGCGATACAGAGGTTACAGAAAGAGAGGTAAATTTGTTTGATGCTACTTTCTCTAATAATTTAAATTTAATTTATTTATTCACAAATCTTACATAGTTATCTTTCTTTGTTTTTTACTTAATCAAAATATACTAGTCTGATGTAATACTAATAAAATAATTGTTAAAATAACAATATTTTGTCTAATGTGATATTAGATCAAAATGATATTTTATAAGGTATGAGCAACAAATATCAAAATTTGAACATGATATTGTACCTGATCTTGGGAACAATGGAGAACCTGCTTATTTATATGGAAGAGAGAAGATTCTAGGTGAAGCAGCACTTGCAAAAAAAGCATTGAATGTCATTCTCTCAAATAAGATATCATTAACCAGAAAATTACCAGATGTACGCAACCCGCTGTAAGATTTTAATATGTATAGAATAGCGCATTTTCGAAAAGATCGTTTTTATATAAATATATAAATTATATGTAAATGTATATATAAAATATTTTTCGAAAAATATTGTATTTTTAAGTTTTGTATTTTTAAGTGAACTTTACATTGCAGTTGTGCGAATGTTACATATGACAAATTATTACCAAGTGCTAGTATAATAATTATTTTTTATAATGAACCTTGGAGTGTTCTATTACGCACAGTACATAGTGTTTTGAAGGGTTCTCCACCTAACTTATTAAAAGAAATTATTTTAGTGGATGATCATAGTGAAGAAGGTATTGAAATTAATATTAATATGATTAATATATAAATTAACATATTAATAGTTTTCAAAAATATATTATATATTTGCCAGATAAGTTGTGTGTCACATCATTTTAAGTCTAATAATAATGCCCGCGAAATACTTTTTGTATAAAAAAATCTTTATATAAATTATTACATAATAAAATGATGTAATCTATAATAATATTATTGGAATGCAATAGGTTACATAATTAATGTTATATGTACAATGTATTTTTTGTGTGTGTTAATTTGTAGAAGAGCTTCAGGGGCAATTGGATTATTATCTTTCGACACGTTTACCTGCCAAAGTAAAGCTACTGAGATTACCATATAGACAAGGATTGATACGGGCTCGTCTTCATGGAGCTAAAAATGCTGTAGGCGATGTTCTTGTCTTCCTGGACGCACATTGTGAAGTTATTAAAGACTGGTAATTTTCTGATATCAATTTAACTAGAAGACATTTTTTCCTATATCTTTTTTATATCCTAAAATTATTAAAATAAGAGAAAATTTTATTAATACATATTATACATACTATTTAACATAATGCAGGTTACAGCCTTTGCTACAACGAATAAAGGATAATAAAAATGCTGTACTAATGCCAATAATTGATAACATTTCTGAGGAGACATTAGAATACTTCCACGATAATGAAGCATTTTTTTTTCAAGTTGGTGGTTTTACATGGTCGGGACATTTCACGTGGATAACTATTCAGAAACATGAAGTTGAATCGCGTTTCTCTCCTATATCACCAACTAGATCTCCTACTATGGCAGGCGGTCTATTTGCTATTAATAGAAAATACTTTTGGGAAATCGGTAGTTACGACGATAAGATGGATGGTTGGGGAGGCGAAAACTTGGAAATATCTTTCCGAGTGAGTGAAATTTTTTTTGAGTATGTTTATTAATAAGCTTGTAATGTAATTGTAAGCATGTATGTCAAAAATTTTATATTTTATATTCCTGATATAAATTGATATTCTTCAATAGATTTGGCAATGCGGTGGTACATTAGAAATAATTCCTTGCTCTCGGGTTGGCCATATATTTCGAAACTTTCATCCATATAAATTTCCAAACGATAAAGATACTCACGGAATAAATACTGCCCGTTTAGCATTTGTATGGATGGATGAATATAAAAGATTATTTTTACTTCATCGTAGTGAATTCAAGGTAAGATCAGACATGTAATTAATATCCTTTTGTAATTATACAAATAAATAAAATCCACAGGACAATCCAGAACTCATTGGTGATATAAGTGAACGTTTGAAATTACGGAAAAAGCTCAAGTGTAAAAGTTTTAAGTGGTATCTTAATAATGTTTATCCAGAAAAATTTATCCCTGATGAAAATGCAATAGCTTATGGTCGTGTCAGATTGCGCAATAGACGATTGTGTTTAGACAATCTGCAACATGATGATGATAAACCGTATAATTTAGGTTTATATAATTGTCATACTAAGCTATATCCAAGTCAGGTATGTAAATACCACTACAGATCACATTAACGTAATTCTATTCAAATTTAAATTTAAAGAAATTAATTGTATTTGGGCAATTTTTAGTTTTTCTCATTGAGCAAGTCTGGTGAATTACGGAGAGAAGAGACATGTGGAAGAATATTGGATACTGATTCAGGACCGTATGCACAAATTGAAATGTCTGACTGCAGCAATGAGAAAGGTGGAAAGGAATGGATAATAACAAAGGTGTCATATTAATTTTTAATATTAACAGACATTTTTATATAATTCATGAAAGATTACAAAATGTATTATATTATCACGATTTTTAATCATAGGATGGCAGAATAATACATGTAGAAACTGGTTTTTGTCTCGATGGTTCTAAATTGCACAGTGATAAAGATGTACGAGCAGCTCGCTGCACTGATGCACCAGATCAGTTTTGGAAATTTGATTTCTACTCTAATAAAATGTTATCTACATAGCATTATGTGTTCTTCTTTTCATTAAAGTATATTTTAATGAAAGCTTTTTTTACTCTTTTTGTAAACTATTTATATTCTCTGCAAATTTTAAAACTGTAGTTATTAGATTACATTTATTATCATTAGAGAAATTTATATTTTATAGATTACCTTTTAAATTTAAATAGAAAAAAATGACATTCGTTTTATTTTTTTAGGGAGATATTTTTTTAGAAAATTTTTTTATTTATTTGTATTATTATTAAGGCTTGTAAGCAGAATTTTGCATTTTGACTCTTAAACATTTGTAATAAACAAAAATGTCTTTTACGCCCTTTAATTGTAACACAATATAACTTTAACAAATTTTTATTTTGACATTTTTTTATAAATAATCTTAAAAATTCTTAAAAATTGTTAATTATAAATGTTATTATAATATTACATTTTTTAATATTTTTGCTGTGATAAAAAAAATACAGGTCTGTAATTCACAATAATTCCGAATGGTGTCTCTATAGTCTCAATTTCGCCTGCTAACCTATACTAACCTCTATGGTGGAGATTAGTAAGAAATTTTGTATCAGATAAGTGATAATAATTAAAATTGTTTAAAGGTATTTAATTTAAATATTTCCGAAAAAGACAGATATTATATGTTTTGATATTTTTACATAAAAAATAGTTCTCGCATAGTTCAGTATCAAAATAAGAACAAAAAATTTCAACATTTCTTATATTATTTATAAATGTCAAGTATGAAATGTTTATATAAAACTACATAAATAGATATTTAAATAGATATTTAAGCCTAACGTAATTTTTGTCCATATTTCAGGCAAATTTATCAACAAATTATTAAAAACTAATAATCAATACTATGATTTTCAAAAACTTGAGATTGTTGAAGTATATGTGCGCAAATTAACTTATTTTTGTTAACAGTTATTTTTAAAATATTTATTTCTATTTATATATATTAAGAAGTGTATTGATATTATATTATGAGATGGAATTAGCAAAAGAAATTGTCGATGGCTTGGCAAACATCCAAAATAGCAACATTTTGCCCGAAGAAGCATTTCTACAGTTATTAGATATTATAATGTTATATATTTCTAAAAATAACAATGGAAAAAGTAAATAAGTTTTAATTTTTCTGAAAATATAAGAATATTTGAGATACAAATGTTTATAATTAATTATCTTTTATATCAGGTATCGCAACTGTTCATCCATCCAAGTCAGATCTGATAAAGGCTGCAGTTGTTAATGTATCCTGCCTTTTTATAGAGGCTGCTCGACATGATTACGATGAGGAAAGCTTAAAACATTTTCTACATAATGAACACATTAATGGGCATAGAATTGAAACGTTATGTAGTACATATATAAACAATAAACAAAATATCCAAACTCAGCTGGAATTAACAGGAAATAGTTTACCTCACATAGTAGACATAGATTGGCGTTTGCATCATTGTGTTAAGGTAAATTCACTATTCTTTAGTAATGTTATGTAGATTATGTTACCTCACATAATGTAAGGAGCTTTCCAGATACATAAATTGACACGAGAGTCATTCTGTCCTTGTTCAGTAAGAAACAAAGAATGATGAAATGACTCTTGTGTCAATTTATACCTCTGTTGGAAAGCTCCCGTAATTCAACAATATGAAAATAATTTCTTGTAAATTATATTATTTAATCTGTATATATAAAAATTAAATATCTTGTTCTTTAATGCAGATTAGCACTCGATTTACCAATGTACCAATTTATAACATACGAATAAGTACAAAAGAATGTAATCAAGTGAGACATGTAATATTTACATGTACCATACAACAACTACAAGAGTTGGTATACAAGTTGAAGGATGCTATAAGACACATTGAAAAAATGTCTAATATATAAACTTCTACTGAGTGATTATAATGTACAGTTTATAAATTCCTTTAACTTTGCTTGTAGTAATTTGTATATAAGGATAATGTTTTATATAAATAATACAGTTTTCTGTAAGTGCAGTCAATTATATTTTTGCATAATTAGTGAAGAGAATCTTTGAATTCTATGTAGAATCACTATTGTTTTTTTTTCCATATGTTTATACATGTATACGCATACACATATACACATATATAAAAATTACGTAAAAATATAATACATCTTTTATTTTGCAGCCCAGTGTTTACCTAAAATTTTGTTTTTGTAAAACGGAAAAATATGATTATAATATACGGTTTATCCCTTTATATAATTAAATATAGTTGTGTTAATTAATAATTCTTTTTCTATTACTATATGTAATATATATTTTATAATCATAGTACATTATATACAAATAAAATTTTGCATATCTAAGACAAATTGATTTCCAATCATTAAAATTATTTAGCAAACTTTTTCACTTTGTTGATGCTTTTCTTAAATTATGCTCGTTTACTCTTTCATCAATACGCACGGATCTTATAAACGGACAACAAAACGCATAAATATATTAAAAAATGAAAATATATATGGATATAGATAAATATAGAGTTGAGAAAGAAAACAATAGAGAAAGCTTGAAAAGTACAGACATAAAACGAAGAAAGTGGACAAATGGGAAGTGAAAAGACAGAAAGAAAAATATACTTTACGACTAATAATTTTGCTTTGTTAAAATATTTTCTCCATCTCTAAGATAAAGTAACGTAATGATCACAGTGTTTAATTGTCAACTAATTTTTTTGTCGTACTTATATCGCATACAGTTTATCATTTTTATTGTTCCATATTAATTATTCGATATATGATAGGATAAGGCCTCGGACATTTCACTATCATCAGCAGTGAATATTTTCAAAATTACCCTCGAAATTATGTTGTTTTTGTTTCGATATTAGACTGGTTTCAAAGTAAAAAATTTAAAATTTAATTATATTAAATGTAGAAACAATTTTGAATACTCTGATGAGATTTTATGTAACTTTGATAATATGAATAATTATTTTAGACCGAATTTTTTTCAATTTTTTTAATTACTATCTTCATAAATTACCAAGTGAGTGAAGAACAAAAATGCTATTCAGATGTAAGGCTTATTCTTTTTAGTTGAATTTCTTGGAGTTTATCTTTCCTATTTTTCTTTTTACATGAAAAAAAAAAGAAAAGAGATAAACAAGTGCAAGTTCAGTTAAAAAGAATAGACCTACGAGTGAATAAAAATGCCGTTACACTAAGTTTTTTTTCTACAAATCTCGTCTTTTTCCAGCAATTGATCAGACGGTCAGCCACTGAGAAGAAAGCTTAGTGCAAATGCAATTTAATTCTTCATATCAGAACAAAATAGTATTTTGGCTCTCGAGTGTACAAAATTACATTTAAATCCAATTTTATTTTTACATATTTTAACTGATATCTAATGTGATAAATACACATGCATCAAATATATATTAATGTTATACAAAAGCATATTATCTTAAAAAAATATTAATCGAAAATGTATGTATAAGTGCGTAAAAATATTAAAATTAAAAATAAAGTTTTTTCACGGAAACATTATTGCATCACATAATCGCATACATCTTTTTAATATAAATGAAGGATTTTTCAAAAATATTCAATGCTGCGGACTATATAAATTTTTGTTATCAACCTTATGTGATATAAAAATGTATAATTTAAATTTAGGTAACATTATTATTAATTTAATTACCTTAACTATATACTTAATACTTCTTTTATACACATATTTGTGTGCTCATTGTATGGGTACTCTCTTCTACTGCAAAGAATTATGTGTTCACACGTTTCATAAACACGTTTTTCCATAATTACATTTCTCGAAAAAGTGATCGTGACATTTTTAGTTACTTAATACTAAGGAATAACTTTGCATCCATTTAATATGCACGAGAACGCATATTATATGTCATTAAGACATTTAATGTGTTATACATTATACTATTAACAAATTAACAGCAAGCATATGCACTAAGAGAGATACAAATCATATAGTTGATTTAAATATTAGGTGTAATAAAAAGAAATCCATTATTTTTCCAATAGATAGCTTTAGTAATCTGTATCACGCGTAGACAAGATACAGATTACTAAAGTCATCTATTGGAAAAATAATGGATTTCTTTTTACTACACCTAATATATAACTTTAATGGTAAACCTGTTTTCCAAGTGTTTAGTGCACAACTTGTATCCATATCCGTGAAAAATATATGCTTCATTATATATTGCAATATATATAAAATGTGTGTAACGAAGAAAAATATGACATAGAGACTGCCTCCCACTTGAAATATATTACTTTTTTCCGCTACTCGAGACACATCATTTCTTTTTTATACAGAAACTTCTTTATAGAAATAATTTTACATACATTTTGATAAAATACCGTTTAATAAAATTTCATCATACGACATTTAATAAGAAATATACATTAGAAAATTGTTAGAGATTGTAATGAGAAAGAGTCAAGTAAGTAATGAAGAGTCACGTTTGTTAAATAGAAATCGATTTAGAAACCATTTGAAATGAATAATGTATAATAACTAAAAGGAAAGACATATATATACAATTGAAGTGGGATACGCCGTGTATAGATATCTGTACATGTATGCAAGTATAATAACAACGGAGAGTTAACATCATTAACGTCGTTGACGTTAATAACGGTGTTGGATATGCATATGAAAATTCAGACGATCATAATTATATATATCTCATCCAACGTATACCTATAAAATAATATATTCAACGTAGTGTCATATAACTCATTTATAATAAAAAATAATTAAATCTTTCACAATTGCTATTTACAAAAATGTACAAATTCTTAACACTCTTGAAATCTTCAACAATGATCATAAGTGCTTTTTTTGCTGCTTACACGATGGGCATGTTGTAAAAACTTCTCATTCAGCTTGTAACAAGCTTATTTTCCGATGTTTTCTTCATAACGCGTGCAGATGTCAAGTGCGATTTTTATAAATATTCAAATATGTGTGTATATATATATATATATATATATATATATATATATATATATATGTACACACACGCACACACATATTCAATCATGCGGTTGGAAACATTAGAATTACTGGCAGTAAACATCAGAATATGGGCTGTGTATAAGCTTGTTTAGGATTGATCTTACACTTAAGCCACGCCATCTTGAATTAAATGCAATTGATACGCGTAGCAAGATTTTTACGACTCGCATCTAAAGACGATTAATCCTCTCTCGATCACGTTTCTGCCTTATTTTTTTGTACTTCAGATTTATTACCCTGTATCTGCTCACCGCTCTTGCTGAGATCTTCGTTCTTGGAACCGTCTGCTGACGAGTCATTGATATTGGCTTGTGTGTTAATCTTCGGAATACTATTCCGTTCTTTGGGCGAAGACCGTTCTACTTGGCCATCTCGCTCGCTCGTCTCTGCTGTCGTCTTCTTCTCGTCGTTACTATCAGCTTCCTTAGATTTCTTATTTGCGAACTGTTCTATTGTAACATCGCCGTTGATTTTGGCCGCTTGATTTTTTTCCTTTTTGTCGTGCAGGCTCGCAACGTTGTCAACAACTTCTACACTGCATTTCGTTTCCGTAAGTTTCGCCTTGGAGCTGTCTTCTTTATATCGTGCGGTTTCCTGCACTTTTCGCGCCTCCGTTTCTTTACCTTGTTTTCGTTCATTAGCATTGCTTGGCAAGTTCGATTTCTCGGGTACTTCGGCGTTTGCCGTAACCGCCATCAAATTAAGCGAAGAAGAATTTGGTTTAGCGAGCTGCGTCTCAACGTTGGCATCATTCGTGGACGATGTTTTAGCAACGTTGGACGTCGGACTTGGGGACAAACCGCCAGTTTTGGATAGATTGAACGCGTTAAGTTCTCGTTGCAATGACACAGATACTGGTACGGCTACATTCTTAGAGAGAAGTAGCGCGACATTGTCTACTGTTGATGTGATCGACGACTGCGATTCCGCCTTCCCAAGGTTGAATGTAGACGAGATCGAACTCGGTGACGAGGCTTTGGGCGACTTTGGCGAGGATGAATGCGTGCTGGGTGGTATTCTCTGTACCGTCGGCGGTTGGCCAACCACTGGCACGTAACCAGTAGTCTGCGGTATATAACTCGATCGCTGATACAGCTTGTTGATCGAAGGCGGTAGACTACTGTGGAAGGCACTAGGAGGCGGAATGCCGATGGGCGATCGTATCAAAGGATTCGGAAATCGGCTTGCGTCTGGGAACGGAGACGGAAAGTGAGAATATATGATTCGAGGATTAGTGTTGGGCGTGGGAGATGGTATGAATGGATTGGTCGACAACATATTTACCGGAGAATTTCTTGGCGATATAGGCGAGCCAGTATTTCGACATATATCCCGTGAGAACGGAGTATTCTGATAGCTTCGAGCGTTCGGCGAATAAAGTGGTGGTGAAACGATCGGTGAATTAATCGTGGAGACGATGGGTGACAATGTCTTAGGATCGATCTTCATCATATTGAGAGTAGCACCCTTCGTGTTGGTTGTTGATTGATCTTTCTCCTTCGTGTCGCTTACGACCCCATACATGGGCTTCACACCTGATGCGGGATTACCCAAGTATCGTGGCATGTTTCGCATTTTGAAGATCTTAGCCGGTTTAGATGGGATCTGCTTGTTTGTACTCTCGGACATAGAAGTCTGAGTTTGATTTTGCATCTCCTTCGCCTGATTCTTTGCCGCTACGTAATTATTTTTCGACAATGTAGGGTTCCAAGACTTAGGTGGATCGCGCAACGTTTTGTATCCAATCGATTGGTTTTGCTTCTTGAGAGGCGCTAATTTCTGGTTTGCGTGAGACGATGCCGGTACTGAAGACGTTGACACCCCCAGCATATTGGCAGATGTAGACGTAGGTAAGGCAGGCTTGATGTTTTTATTCTCCATTGTCGCATTGCTACTTGGAGTGTACACTGGTACATTCGGGATATTCGGTATATGCTTCAATGCTGTATCTGATTTGGGTAATAATGGCAAAGAATTCTTCTTCGCGCTTATTCTAAGCAGATCTGGTACTTCCGACTTACTATGCGTATCTACTCTGTTCTTCTCCTTTGAATTTTCTCCTATCTTTGCACAGATATCATTGATCTTCGAGCCGATCGTATTGGAACCGATTTTTGCGCAAATTTCATTTAGATTGGTACCCTTTGCAGCCACGTCCTGCTTACGCATGGATATTTGTTTCATCAGAGATATAGGGATTGCATCCGGACATGGAGGTATTGGACACGCACCGGTCGATATTGGTTTTGACATCGCCGTCGTAGTGATCGTTGCTGTGGATACAGCCGTTACAGTAGTTACATTTTGACTTATGTTACTGTAGTTATTCTTCAGCGACGTAGGTATAGAATACATATTCATGGGTGACGTTTGCATGTTGAATTGAGGCATCGGCGATATTTGGTTGTTGGATGTTGAACAAGCAATGGGCGATGTTCCTAACGATTTCTGAGATATGCTACTGGAATTCTTTAATGCTGATTTTAGGACGGCTGAGTTAGTTACGATGTCATGAAGTGAAACGTAAGGAAACGTTGATGTTGTCTGACTAATTGCGGCTGTAGAAACGTTTGATTCAGTAGACACAATATCCTCATTCATCGTGACTATATTGTTCGATAATCTTTGATTGATCATACCGGCGGTGTGACTCGTTTTCGGAGCAGACTCTGACGATGCTAGTATAGGCGAATTTCTCTGTTCCAACAAATTCAAAGCCTGTTGCAAATCAATACTTATACTTTGATTATTCTTCTCGTCAAGAACTTTTTGTTTATCAGATACTGACAAGGAATCTGAAATATTTTGAGATGCCACCGTAGTAGACACAACTGATTTTTGTGAAGAAGTTGCCACCGAAACTGATACTTTGCTCGTTACATTCTCACAATTTGTTTGCGCTTTCACATCAGTAAGTTTTGTATCTTCGGTTGACGATTTTACATCGGATTTTTTCGTACCTTGCTGCAGCATCGCTCGTTTTTCCTTCGGTGCTTTCTTGGAATAAGTGTTATTAACTTGACCTACTTTTGGTTGAAATTGTAATTTCGCGCTCAATGCGTCAATTTTTGATCCAGCACTTACAATTTTCGCTTCACTTAAATTTTTAATGCATTCCTTCTGAGATTCAGTCTGAAAATCCGCACTATTGTTGTTATTATTTATTGACATCTTTTCCGCATGTGCGTCTATCTTTTCTTTATCTTTAATTTCAACTACTTTCTTCTCTGTAAATTGTGTTGCCGATTGATCAATAGTCTTTTGCTCTTGTGAAACTGTCTCAGATTTGTCTTCGACATTAACAGTTTGATTTTGGATTTTTACTTCTTGTGCATCTTGTTGCGATTTTGCAGAATCGGTACAATTTCTTGTTTCATTTGCCTGCTTTGTAGCAGTTCCATTGTGCTGATTGGTTGTTAGTGGCATACAATTCTTAGTCGATAAATTCTCGTTTGGAAACTTAACGTCATTCGTAACAAGGAATGCATCGTTCGGATCAGAAAATATTGGATTTTTCGTTAATTCTGGATCAATGATTAAAGTAGATTGCATTATTTCTACAGATTTAGGAATACCACAAGTTTCTATCACCGAATCTGCTTTATTAATTTCCGCAATGGAGGCTATAGTCTCCTCTGAAATTTTCTCATCTTGTAAAGTCTCGATGTCTCTTTTATGTACTGTATTCGATATATCGGTTATACTCATTACTCCTGTTTCCGATATTTTTAATTGCACCTCTTTCCATTCGCGTTTTAACGATTTCTCATCCTTTATTTCTATAGAATCAATATCAGCATCCATTAATGATTTTTTGTAGTTTGCATTGTCTTCCGATAATTTCAGGCGTTTTGAAGATGTTTCAAATATTCTATAACTTAAGTGCAGTGGTACTTTCTGCAATACACAATATTACTATAAATAATATGTATGCATAAATCGTAATTGAATTCAATATTAAATTAATTAAATACGTACCCGCATCCAATGATAGATATACATCACATCCATTAATGAATAACTACTGCATAATGGCTCCTCTTCGTACATTATATCAACTCTATTTATATCACCAAGGCCATATTTGGCTCTTATTAGTTTTTGTAAATGGAATATTGTGACTGCTGCAGGACATCGAAAATATCGCCTTAAAATGGATTTGTCAGTATTCGTCTCACTTAAATTTTTTGTATGAGGATCAGAGTATTCCAGGGACAAGCTGAGGGATTCATCCGGAGAATATATGTATGATTCTATAGGTTTTCCACGAGCTTCAGAAGATATTGTTTGAATAGATTCTTCTGGATGTTTTGCATAAAATTCTCTCCGACGTCGCATTTCGTCTGAAACAATGTTTTCATCATTGTTACCATCTCGTACATAATATGTACGATAAGAAAATAAATTCTTTTCTTAAAAAAAAAACATACTTTGATAACATCCAGGTACCAGTTTATAAACAATATCCTGTAATATATAGTCAGGACGTATATTTAATAGTGGCCTACTTTTGTGAACCTGTACTTCGCAGATCGGACAATACTTGTTATTCTCCAAATATTTAACAATGCAACTTTTGCAAACTGTAAAAATCATTAAAGATCTTAGTACCTAGCTACTAGTTAAAGTTTGAATATACAGCATTATATGTGATATAGTAGAAAAATACTGTACACGAGTGTAAACATTCTATAATAGTAGTTGCATCGATAAAATATCCACCACATAATTTGCATGTCAAGTGTTCATTAAGTCTGGTCAAACACACTCGTTGTCCACCACTCTGCCCTGACATTCTACAACACAATACACAAAAATTATCAAATATATCATCTTTATATAAGTAAAATTAACAAAATTTAACAAAATTAAGTATACCGTTAATTATAATAGATAACGTAATTTGACCATCAATTACATCAATACACAATTTAATAATACACAATTTATCTATATATTTATATATTTATATATTTACATAAGTATTATTTATTTAATTATTATTAAAAGAATGTTAGAATCAAAAAGGATTTTAATTCTGAATATATCATCACAAGTAAGATATAAATAACACCTTTTCAACAATCAAATAAATAACTGTTTAACATGGTATTTAAATTCTTATGAATTATTAGTTCATAATATTAAATTATTTTAATTGAAACAGCAAGTGAGTCATAACTGAGAATCACAAAAAAAATATTAAAAAATTAAATCTAAGATTGTATAAAAATTAATTCTAATAAATTTAATCTAATCTAATACAATAATTTCTTTTACTTTACATAAAAATATAAAATCAGAGTTATATGTTCAGAAATACTACATTTTATTAATATTTAGTGTTCAATATTCAATGAATAAGATTAAAATAATACATGAAAGTATTCAGGAATATCTTCCACTTGGCATTCCACAAGCATAATTTGGTTTTGTTTAACATTTGATAAACAATGATTTCACAAGTAGGCGTCAAGTGGTCTAAGTGATATTTCTGAACGCATGTAGCCTAGTGTTACAGTAAAATGCGTTTCTTTGATCGTTAAAGAATGAATTCACTTGAATGCTATGTTATATAAGTTTCTTTTTGCAATTACTTAATCTGTTAGAACAAAATTATGTTTAAGTATCTTGGTATACAAGGTTACTCAAATATATTTTCTAAGTAATATATAAATGTACAAATTTATATTCTATCGTATATAAGTACGTGATTTATGTTTACTATCAAATTAACAGAGAGAGATGAATAAATTAATACTATAATTTTATGTGAAATATACACAGCCGATACATAACTCATATTATTAATATAACCAAACCAAAGGACTATGCAACAGCTGCTAAATACAAACAATAAAATTAATTGGAGCAAACGCGAAGGATAATACAATAAGATTAATAAGATTAACGAATTTATTTATGACACCGTTTCTTCCCAAAGGGAACGGTAATCGAATAACGGTTTAGAAAATTGAAAAAACATTCATGGAGTTATGATATATGGAGCGATCTCTCAAACACATTCGATGTTTCATGAGCATCAAACAAAAAGATATATTAATTACTTGGTGCCGCTTAGTACATACATGCCGCAAATATCCTGGACAGACTTACGTGACGAACGAAGCGAAAATCGTCCGTTTTATTTAGTAATCGTCATTTGGCCTCAAAAGTCAGGAAAGTTGGGTCAGATGTAACTTGTCACGGGTTGCCATCACAGGTACATCCTGAGAAATTGGATTTCTCACATTCTTCGAGCGACGATTACTTTCCGCAAATGTACGGGAGATTGATAAAGTAGTAATGATGCACGATCCAATTCGCTTCAGTAGCGTGTATTCATCCTAAAATAGACTACAATGCTACCGAAAACTGCGCGTACGATAGCAGAACAAAATGGCGGATAAACAATCGTACGTGCGACACTCGGAAAAACATTGCTCAGCGTCCCAAATTAGACAAGTTCGACATCAAAACTTACGATCTCTCCAATAGTATAAGCGGCACAAAATGGCCGTGGGTAATTATTCACATATTATTATAGCGTAGGTAACCAATCACGAAACTAATTTAGAGAAACCATATTGCTCCATGCTGCATATATATCGAATTCAATATTCAATTGCTTGCACCATTTTACGTAATGGCTGTTACACATGAAAGTGTAACATCTGAAGCCTGAATCAGACTAGAATTGAATTTGACCAATCAAAACAAAGTTTACTAATTTTGATATTGGTTTTCTTTCTCCTGATTGGTTAATTTCAATGTCCGTCTAATACTTTAGGCCGATATTTACAAGTGCTACATATTTGCTTTGTCACCGCATATTGCAGCCAATCGCAGCGTTAACTTATTTATTATTTAGCTGAATTAAAAATTAAAAATACAATAATGTAATTAAAAGATATGGAATGTACGAATAGAAATTTTATTGTTATTTAACTTAAAAATCAACACAGAAAACAATATAAATATAGTCATATAAATATATTTGTCCAGAAATTCTTATCACGTTATATATAGTTCCTATTTATTTTTCCAAAACATTTTTAAGCTCATCTTTGATTAATAAAAAACACTCTTCCGTAATATCGTGAAGAAGATTAATTATATCATCCTGTGCCAAATTATTGTATACAGTTTCATCTAAAATACATGTGTATATGATATAATAATTATATTCTATACAAGAACAATTTTGTATTAAATATAGATCCTTACCACTAGTTGTTAAATGTCCAAAGAGTTCGCAAACTCCAGGTAAAATTGCAGTTATGTCTTTTACACCAGTGAATGGTTTTCGAACCCAAATATAAATACGTACATCATTATACAATTCATCATTAGATTGTGATTTTGCTCGTGTAATATATACATTATGTGCCATTTGACGTAATTGTAAATAATTCACTACAACGAATGCACGAGATGCAAAATCTTCAATATTTTTAAAATCAGATAATTTGAGACAGAATCCTTTTGCTGGATACTCTATCAACAAGTGTACACCAGATACATAACTGCAAATATCCTAAAACAAAATAAATGTCGATAATATTTTGCAAATATTTAAAAGTCTCTCTCTCTCTCTTATATACATATCTTCATTCATTCACTCATAATTGATTGAATATAATATTACTTACGATATATTCAAGAAGCATCTCATATTTCAAATAATATAAATGCCAGTGTAAATGATTAACAGAGGAAAGAGCACACAAACCGTTAAAAAAAGCCCTTAAAGACCTAAAACAAAAAAAATGATATATTATTTTGTCATTTTAAGTAAAAATTTCTAATACAACAATGATTACCATGAATTACTTAACAGACATAATTCTATTATTTTGCAAAGACTATATTCTGTCATGATTTGTGGCAAACATTTTAAACGTTCTGCAAGAAATAAACAATGACACTGTTCCAAAGGACTGGAATTAATTGCAATTATGTCATTTGTGTCGCCATTTCCTATATCAAATAATATCTCTTGCTGTGTTAGTTTAGTGAAATTAAAACGTGTAGAGCTAAAAGATTGTACCGTAGACGTGATTGATTCTGGAGCACGTTTGTATTGAGCTCTATCTGGATTTAACTGAAATTGCCATTGCATTATGCGTTAGATATAAAACATACATTCTTTTTACATAACAATAAGTATACCTGTGCTAAAAATTTGTATTTTCCCTTCAATATTTTACTATCTTTTATATTTAAAATATATCGGAATATTTTAATTTGTTCAGCTTGTTTCCACGTTTGCCGCAAAATATTATCAAATGAAGATTCATTTTCCTCACATGATTTAACAATAAAATTAAAATCTTTTATGTCATAGACAAATGTGGTAATCTGTTTGTTTGAAAACATTGTGTAACTATATGTAATAACTGTATGTAATTTACACCAAACACGTTAACTACAAAAATTGAGAACCAAGTAGGGTCTTCTGAATAATTACTGAGCAAACTATAAAAATAAATACATAAATATAAATATAAAAAAATAATTATAGATATTTATAATCTAAAATTTCTGATTATAGCATGGACACATTGGACATTTCTTTTTATTTTTTTAATTGGCACTCGCGACTACCTCCGTTATGATCTGGCTATAAAGTAATTGTATAAGGCAACAAAATATTCAAAATGCAGGGAACAAATACTGATATTAAGCATGAATAGTCTCGATGGACTAATAAAAATTTAGAATGATGCAACACTCAAGACGAAACACATCTCCCGGTTTGCGCTTATCATGAGACTTCGAGTGACACATTGGACACGCATTATACAGCGATATATCTACAGGACACACATCACATGTATACCAGCTGTGCAGAAAAGTCAGAAAGATAGATGTGCCTATAGTTTCCATTCACATTCTCAGTTGGCGTTAGTGTGCAAGAGATCTTGATATTACAGAAAAAAAAATTGATGTAGCCCCATTCAAATTCTCTATATTGGGTCATCTAAAAAGTATCCGCGGTTTTTTGTCATTAGATGTGTGTTGATGGTCATATATCTAGTGACAAAATACCGCGGATACTTTTTAGATGACCCAATATTACACCTGATTACTTTTATCTGACATGACACTTTACACCTGATTATTTTATCGTTTTCAAAAAAAAGTTGCCCAGATTTAACATATCTCTCTTGGGTACATTTGAATTTCCCATTTGAATGTCCTCCGTTATCTAAAGTCATTCGAATTTCCTCAGACCTCCCTTCCAAAGCAATAAAATGACACAATTAAGCACATATCTCCAGCCGTGGAAATCTTTCACTGGCGAGGAATTGGATTAATTTGCTTATATATCGGGTATATTCCGTTTTCACACTGAAAGCATCAATTCATTGTGAAATATTATAAGAACAAATGATGCTTATAAATGTTATAAGCGCAAAACGCCCATCAGATTGCTATATAAAATCATCGGTGATTCAATTTTCTTATTGTTTTAATTTTAATATTGTTTTTTTCTTAGATACGTTTCGAAACGTATTGATATTATTTCAAATCGTATTTAAACTTCGAAAATGTACGTGAAAATCTTATGCCTCTATTATATTTTAAATTAAACCTAGTCTTTTTTAAGCACAATTTAAATAAGATTCGAGAATAAAAAAAAATTGAGTACAAAAATTCAAATAATTTAAAATAATCGCTAAATAATTATTACCTATAAGTTTCATCGGTTATCAGAATTCAAGTTAATTTAATTCGATTTGTTAAAATACGAATCAAATATCACATCCAAAAATTTTATATTTGCATATAGGCTTGTTCTTTTTAGCTGAACTTTTATAGTTTATCTTTGTTTCTCTTCTTTTTTCCTGGAGAGAAAAAAATGAACTGGTGCAAAAGTTCAGCTAAAAACATGCCTTATATATATATATATATATATATATATATATATATATGTATATATTAGGTGTTGGAATTAATTCGTAGCGTTTTACAAGTGATGGGAAGTACTTTCATTAATGTATTTTTTAATGCTCATGTGAAATAAATAACATTCTTTCATTAAAAACGCTACGAATTAATTCCAACACCTAATATATATATATATATATAAATATTTTAATTGAATATAAAATATATTTGTATAATTGAATATATAGAGTATAGAGAACATTTACAATAAAACTTTAATATATTACAAATTAAGTTACTCTCAAATTTAATATTCAAATAACATACAAGAACATACAAGAATATACAAAAAAATTTAGAGGATTTAAAAGAAAGTATTAAAATAAATTTGTAAATATATGTATTTTTAATACTTTTTTATTTAGTAATAAGAAAATATTTAAATGTATTAATAAAGATTGTATATATATATATATATATATATATATATATATATATATATATATATATATATATTAGGGATTTGCATTAAAAGCCGCTGTTTTTTCTTTATATTTGAGCACTTATTTCAATAACAAAATATATGAATACCTCAATCAAAGTATTTTTCCTCGGAAGCTATGACTTTTTGTCACTTTTCAAGCAGAAGTTGAATTCCACGACGAAAGAATAGTCTGTCTTTTGAGTCAATCCATTCAGCAACCCAATTTTCGACTTCGCTATAATTATGGAAGTGTGTATCTTCTAGAGCATGTTGCATCGATCGGAACAGATGATAATCGCTTGGTGCTAAGTCCGGAGAATACGCTGGGTGCGGGAGAACCTCCCATTCGAGATCTATCAGTGTTTGTTTCACGGCTATAGTAACATGCGGCCGAGCGTATCATGGAGTAAAATCACCTTTCGACGATTTAATGCAATTGATGGTCGTTTTTGCATCAAATTATCATTAAAACGTTCCAATTGTTGTTGATAACGCTCGGTGGTGATTGTTTCGTTCGGTTTAAGCAGTCATAATACACGACACCTTCCATATCCCACCAAATACAGAGCATTGCTTTGTGACCGTGGATATTTCGCTTTGGAGTCGATATTGATGGTTGGCCAGGATCAACCCATGATTCTTTTGGGTTGTTGAAAAAGATCCATTTTTCATCGCCGGTCACGATACGCCACAAGAAACTCTTCTTGTTATGCTTTGCAAGCAAAGAAATTGAGATGTTTAAACGGTTGGCAATGGCATTTTCGGTCAATTCATGTGGCTGCCATTTTCCTTCTTTCTGAATCTTTCCCATAGCTTGTAAACGTCGAAAAATAGTTAATTTATCGACTTTCAGTTGTTGAGACAATTCTTTGAGTGTTTGAGCTGGATTTTCTTCCAATAGAGCTTGCAGTTGTTCATCTTCGAATTTTTTCGGTTAACCTGTTCGTTGTTTGTCGTGAACATCACAATCACCACTTTTGAATCGTCGAAACCAGTCTCTACATACTGTTTCCGATGGAGCAGATTCACCATAAATTTCCGCAAGCAATCGATGAGTTTCAGCTGCACTTTTTTTCAAATCAAAATAGTGTAAAAGTACACATCGGAAAAACAACTTATTACGTTCCATTTTAATTCAGTTATAGAAAAGCACATATGTAAACAAGGATGACGTCTGTTGACTGAATTTTAGTAGGAAATGTTCACATTTAAAAATGATATAAGTAGCAGATGTCTCTGACCATAGCATACGTAGTTACTGCCATCTAAACGTGAACAGTAGCTTTTAATGCAAACCCCTAATACATTACATTAATATCTCTAAATATTTTGAAAATATAACTCTCTATTCTAACCAATCTTTAATATAGTGACATTTGATAGGTGTAACAGGTCCTTCATTATGGCATTGTTTTCTTACCTGAAAAACGAAAATTAATGTATTATATTAAATATATATTTTTGAAAAGTATAAAAGCTAAGACCAATACGAGCTCAAAATAGAATGTGTTCATACAATATAATATAATTGTTTTTCATGCACTTAAATTATTCCTCAATATACTGATTTTTATTTATCTTAACTCTCCTTGGCTAAAATGAATTCACTGTTCAAAAATCGTTAAAAAAAGTAATTATACTATGAATATCTATTTTTAGATTTATATTGATCTTTATTAAATTTTTTTTTAATAGTTCATAGTCATAGAAAAGCTAATTATTAATTATTTATTCGATAATTTTTATAATAAACATAATATATTTGTAACGTCTTACTGGGCACAAACCACAAGGGGTTTTAACCAATCCCATTGGATTTAACAAAGGTTGAATCGCTCTGTATAAATGATTTCCATCATTTGTGAGCGTCTGTTCAATTTTACCATCACAAATTAACGTATTTAAAATCACTTCTATATCAGTTACAGTTAATTTCACCTATAAAAATATTGATTTTTTTAGTAACAAATATTGATTTTTTTTATTTCAAACTTTTTAAATAACATGTAAAAAATACAACCTTGCTTACTCCTAAATCCGAAATATATTTCAACACATCCTTAGATGAAGCATATGTCATATTTCTTGCAGCAATGGGGCCAGTGTTACAATTTTTTGTCTTTTCTCTTTTTTGCTCCAAAAATCGATAGCATTGTTGATTCAATACATCAACAAATTCTGTTTCAAAATCTTGATCTTGATACCAGGCACCACCTGTTACAGACTCAGCTGGTTCTAAGTTGTACAGCATATACACTTTTTTCTTACTGGCTTCTACAGGTTTAACAACTTTGACATACTTGCTAGTTTCTAGACTTTTCAAAATTTTTTCTAATGGTTTATTCATCAAATTAGATTTCGTTTTTATATCTCGAATCCATATTCCCTGGTTCCCTGCTTCTTCAATAATTTTATATACTATTTTTTCTTCATTGTCAGTGCACTTAGCAAGTTTTGTTGGATCTTTCAAGCGATAATACAATGAATTTGCTTGCTTAAAAAGATCAAAGTATCCTTGAGATAGAAGTTTATTTATAATCTTAGCTCGTTGAGCTGGTTGCAAATCAGGTATCGAAGCAGCTAAATCTTTGTCCGAAATACCTTTAGGTTTTTCTCGTGCAAGAGCAATTATTCTATAAGAAAAGAAATGAGATACAAAAATCCTGATAAAGCGATAAATTTAATAATAAAATATAATGTATAATGTAAATCATATCTGATTGTTTTCCATTTCAATAACTTCCAATCTTTTATGAAAATTATCAAGATCTTATAATAAAACAAATACTGAATACAAGGTAATTACATCAACCAAAAATTAATGTTTCACTGAAATGACTCAAAATTTTAAACAAAATCAATACATGAATATATAACACTATTATTTGACATAAACATTTTTAATACTATTATAATGATATTTAATATTAATAAGTGAATATTGCTTATTAATTGAAAGAAAGCATGCAACACAAGTATTAAACCAAGGTAAAATAAAAGATTCATTTTCTGTACTATATCATGATTTTGATTTTTCATTTGTTTTTTTCATCGCAAAATTATGTATTATATATTGAAAAAAGAACATGATGTAACGTAATAAGTTTACATTCTTACTTTTGCTCAATTGTTTCAGGCCCTTCGTGTCTTGTAGTATTACTGGTACTTGCGTTCTGTTCTACTTCCATTATATGAAATGATTGAAAATGATTTTATCGTATTATGCTAAAGATTCTTTTATCGCTGTTTTCTTAAATAAAATTTTCACAACGTCAATATTATTCACGTCAATTTACGTGCAAGCTCCTATGTTCTGTCCACGTATTTTAAGGATTTTGAGGTTAGGATTGTTTTTTAGTGTTTTTGATCTGACCAGCAGGGATTTCTAATCAAACTCCTGGTATTACCGTCAGTGGCGCCGTCACTGGCAACCGAAAATGCGGAACTAATATTCAATATGACTGTTAAAATCAATATAAATATTTACCTTGATCATTATTGATCTTCCTTGATCATTCTTGAAGGTGAGACCAATAAACTAATTTGATAACATGTGATAATGTTAACAACAAGTGTTGGTGAGTGTGAAGAGAGTGTGACTCAGTGTGGCTGATCATTCGAGTATTGTATCATAATTCATCATGTTATTTAAAGATTTTGTACAATAAGTTATTCACAGTTTACATTTCATTAACATCAGATTTGAGATTTTTATAAAAGATGCTTATTGTTTAATATAAATTAAATAAAGTTAAATGCTTATTGTCATAAAAAAAATGTATTAAACGATTGTATGATTTAATAAAATATTAATAAAAGTGATATTAATATTCTGAGTGGACCATTTGAGATATATGAAATGTGTTATATTCTATATAAATTGTCCTAAAGAAAATAAAAAATAGAACACAACTGTAAGGGACAAATTTTTTTGATCGCAATGGTGTGAGCATGTTGCGTTTCGACATGTTCTTCGGGAAAAAATATTCCATCTCATATGTTCCTAAAGGATGCTGGACGCCACAAGAAATGGTTTGAAAAATTGAACATGAAACCAATAGAGAACGAAAATGAAATTAAAAAGTTAAGAATTTGCTGTAAGAATTTTTCTGATGAAAATTACAGTAGTTCTTCATCAAGAAAAGTTTTATTACATGCTGCAATTCCATCTGTAAATGTACCGTACATAGTTGATATAAATGTCAAACATGGTGAACAACATACTAATGACAAATAGCAGACATTGCACAACTGTATAATGCAACAAGAGAGCAATCGAAAAGTATTGGCCCAAATAGCATATAATTGCAAAAGCAAGAAGAAATATTAATAGAGCAGCAAGAAATAATAATGTGATAACAAAATGATATCGAAAATATTAAGAACATATTGACTATATCAAATCCAAGAGCTATTCTCGGTAGAATTACTCGTAAAAATTTATTGAGTCTCACTTAAGAGACTTTACTCAAAGATTGTTGAAATGAAGCGAGACAAAAGACAGCTAATGAGACTTGTTGGCAAAGCCACAGTAAAAAGTACAACACATAAAAGAAATGCCAACAGCATAGATAAGGCAAAATTTTATTGAAATGCTCCAAAGAAATAATAATGTAGTACTAATATTAGGTGTTTATTATATTAGTTTAAAAAATGTAGAAATATACAGACGATTTCTCTTGTACATTTTAAAATATTTTTATGATATTATATATTATTGATGCCGAGATAGATTTGATCTTCTCATTTCTATTCTACTTGTTTTTGAAATCATTATTTCTTTTTTTCTTTGAAAAGGTTGAATTTTTCAGTCTTTCTCTTTTTTTTAATAATTTAATTTTTACATTAAATTGATATCTTTGTCAAAAATTTTTGTAAGTTTTAAAATTATCATTTGTGTATTTTGTTTCTTAAATAATAGACCAGACTGTTTCTTAAATAATAGACTGTCTGCAATGTGCAGTATAGTAAAAAATTTGAAAAATAAGGATATTTTAAAAAGTATAGAGTACGCATTAAAAACTACAGAGTGTAATTTGCGAAGTTCATATAACTGAAGTAAAAAAAAATTTAAAAGTATTAAATATATATTTGGAAGCATTTTCCAAGCTCTCCAGTCATTGTCCAATGCAATTAGATTATTCAATAGAAGAAATTGCAGAACAATCATCATTTATCATTCAATGGTGTACATTTGTTAATAAAATATTAAATGGAAAGCAATAAGAGGATTATGAAAATAATTACATGTACAATGAAGCAAGAAAAATACACAATAAAGTATACTAAATGGACAAATGTTAAAAAAAATAAATAAATTTAGATTGCTTATGAAGTTATTCAAATTATTGAGCTGGGACTGCGTTTTCATCGAGAATTTGTTTCTTGGTCTGTACGTACATGAAAAATTAAGTATATACAAAAGGAATGATTTTCAAATTGAATATATGAATACAATATTACGCAGATTATTATTTTTCAGGTGATGTACAAAGTAAGATTGTATGGAGTAAACAGTGATAAGGACAGCATTTTTGTATATGGATTATCTAAAAGTGGTTCTGATTGGAAAATTTTTCATTTCTTGAATGCATATATTGGTAAAATAATGATAATATTGTTGAACTACATTTCTGCTTCTAATGTAATATGTACATTATTTATTAAAAATATACGAAATATATATAATATTCATGAACGTGAAAAGTAAAATTTTATTTTTTTTTTACTTATAAGTATAGAAGAAATTCACAAACTTATGCAATTTTTAATACGTACTCTATATTTTTTATTTTTCAGACTTTCTATACATTCTGCACATTGCATAACAGAAATTTTAGAAAAAGTTAAGTTTGCATGGACTTATGACAACCGTGGTATTTTTTTATGGACAGTATCAAAATCAGCAAGAAGGAACTGACGTATAGAATTTTTATGTAGAATAATTACAGCATATCGATGGAATTTATTCATCAGGAGACTATCGATGGTGTGACAGTTAGTTCGACACATGTTGTCTCGTGGATGAGCAAGTATCAAATGTTGGCGTTTATCTGGAAAATTAATAATAACGAATTGAGAATCAAACTTGTTGGCTGTATATAAATGGTTTCGATCGTTTGGCAGAAGAGGTGGATATATTAATTCATTTATTATTCACTTTTCAAATATTTGCACAATCTCTAATATTCACACAATCGAATATTTTTTTACTTTGTTTCAATTTTTTTTCAGAACGTGTCTGAAATAGTCTATACAAATGCCAACACTGTGGAATTAATTCGACGAGTAATCAATGCATCTAAAATTTACTATGATTATCACATTATACTGTTAATGTTAGATTATTTGATATTTTAGCTATAAAAAGAAACGTAATTATAAAATAATTTTATTTATCACACGTGATATACATGATATTATGATAAAGTATAATATTAATATATTAATATCTTCTTTATAAGATAATTTTTGGCATTTTTAATCATACAATTATATTTCTTAAATATAATAAATGCAAATAAAAATACCAGTGATCTAGGCGACATGATGATCAAATCACTTAAAAATGACACGGTTACAGAACGTGTTAATTAATACGAAAAATAACATTATGTTTTAAAAGTATACATATATATGTATATATTTTTTAAGAATTGTCGCATTGAATTGTCATCGAATTTAAATTATAAATATTTTATGATACTTATCATTATAATTATCGAATGTAACATTTTTTTCGGCTTTATATCCTTATAAATAATTATCTTTTGAAAATTTTGTAGGAAACATTTATTTTATTAAAAATGCGTTAATTAAATTTGTCTCAACTGAATCGTATATAAAGTGTCAAAGTAAAATATCTTTTGTAATTATCGTACGATTGTAAGTAAAATAACATTTACAATAAAAGATATATTTTTCTCATATATTATATTCGTATCATTTGTATAAATACATGATGCTTTCCAGCAAGGACACAATCAGAAATAGTGTAACACAATCATCCTTGTTGTTTATCTATGTTAAATAATCTATGTTAAATAATGAAACGATTCATTGTGTCTGACTGTATCTACATAGTGTCTGACTGTGTCCTTGCTAGAAAACACTCCATGTCAACTCTTTCCATCATGTGACAAACCTATTGATCATTTATCAACATAGCAGGTTTTTGCATGATTACAAAAAAGATTTTATTGGGTAATAAGAGTATTCAAAATTTAAATGTTTGAGCCACATGATTTTATCCGCAGTTCTTTTCATGAACATTCTAAAAGAATATGTATTATAGTTGGAAAAAAATTGTACAATACAACTGTATGTAATATATTTCTTTGCTAGATTTAAGATTCCCGTAAAAAAAATGTGCGCTATATTTTTGTTTATTTGAATTACTTATATAGTGGATCTTTTTTTAACGTAAATGCAAAATTGTTATATTTCATTAAAGCTTACGATAATTCGTAGAATACGAAATATTTATTTAATTAATTAATTATTATATTCCATATTTTCATTAAGATAAGTGTAATAAAATTTAAACAAAACTTATTAGAGATGGCTTAATAACATAAAACATAAATAAGAAGGAATATTTGTAGTGACTGTATTTAATTTTTATTATAGGTATGTACGTAATAATACAAAGACATGATGCAATAGCATTGATAATGCGTTTTTTGAACATAATTACCTTTGGCTTAAAATTCTAGTGCTGGATTAATAGATATAATTACATCAAAAATTGCTTACAATTATTGTTGAACATTATCGCACTCAGAGCTGCGCAAAGACATAATGTAATAATTAAATTTTATAAAACCTTCATTGTTTTAATAAATACTGTGATATGTAATCTTTCGCGTAGCAGAATAATTTATCAATAATAACTTACTTACAATTCAATCAAATGTTGTAAATAATTATTTCAGTAAGTAATTACACTTGAAATAGATTATATTTCCATTTTGTAATGTTTAAATTATGTGATATGTATTTCTTTTTTAATTTTATTGAGCTGAAATTGAAACTGAAATGCAAAATTTAATGAAAAGTATAAATAACAAAGTATATGAAAGTCAGGTGTATAATAATTAGTAAGGCGCAAAATTGAGTCTATTCTTATTTAAAAATATATAACAATTTTGGTATTTCAGCTTTTTTCCGAACTATATATATCTCTTCAGTGAGAATATAATTCCTTATCTTTACATGTCTTCAGTTTCTCGATCAGCAAGTAAAAGCAGAAATAGATTCTAAAGGAATGAGTGCGTCATTTACACTGATTACAACGTGAAGTGACTTAATTAGGATCATAAGTTAAAACTTATAAGGAAACTTATAAGGAGAAATAAGAAAACTGTGGATCAGTCATTTTTGGATATAAATAATTAAAATAAAATATTGAAAAAGCATCTTTCTTAAGAATGAAGTCAAAAGATTTTTGGAGAGTCTAAATTGTTATACATTTTTAAATGAAAATATAGATTCAATTTGTATTGTACTTACTGCATTTAACTTTGTCTTGTACATTTTTTGCTCAATTTAGGATTTCGAGAATTTTTAGATCAATATATTTTTCAAAATACAAAAAATAGCATTGTGTAATAATAATAGATAGAAATCTCAGAACCAATTTTACATTTAAGAACATTTAAAATTATAGAACGTCATTAAATAAAAACTTAACTGCTCAAAAATATATATGATATCGATCTAATTAGACAATATTATTGAGACAAACTTAAATTTAAGGAAACCGTTTTGAAAATATACTTACAATTAATAGGATTTTATTGTATTGTTTCATTATATATAATTTCATATGCAAATTTTAAGCATAGTTGCACATCATATTATGATGTTTGTGCGACGCGATGTCTCTTGAATAGGATAGACTGTGTAGGAATATTTATTTTATTTTAAGAACAAAAATTGTTGGAGATTGCAAGAAGTATGAACAAATCCTGTAAAAGGCGTTATTATTCTATATAATCCATTAATTTTCTTTTTCTAAATTCGTGTAATAATCAAAAAGTTTAGTAAGTCAGACAATTAAGCGGACCATAAAAACATAAAGAAATTTATTAACTTTTTTGTTCTAGATAAATGGAAATATATCATGGAATATATAAACACTGCAGACTAAATGATTGGGTAATTACAAATGTAACAATTAAATGGATTAATGAGACGAAAAAAATTGGAAGTAATATAACTTACAACAAGGTAAAAAAAATTTACTATATTTACATTAAGATTAAGTTACTAAATATACATAATAACTTTGTTTATAAAAAACGCTGTTAAAATATTTTCGTCGCAAAACGTATGTATTTTAATAAAAAAATTTTTTAGGATAATTATCCAGTATACACGATTGGTATTGAAATTAACTGTGTGGATTACAGAAGAATCGAAAAGAATTTTTGTTAAAAATATCGAAGATTACAAAAACAAAAATCTCTCAAAATTAGACAAGGACGCTTGTGAAATTGCAAATGTAATTACATTTCTATATATGTTTAGTTAGTTTAATCAAAAGGCTTAAAACCCGAATTTGATTTACAAAAGGACTTTTATCTTATTCACTCATTTTTTTATATATTCACATTCATTCTCTTCCTTTCTTCTACCCTCTTTTCTTGATCTATCTTCTAATTTAATGTTCATTCTTCACTGCTTCTGTTTCTAATTATAATTATATTTGTGTTAATAATTACATTTTTATAATACGCACACAAATACACACATATATATATGAGTAAATGTATGCACGCAAATTTTTGAGTTACGAATGCGTATTTTTATACCATTATTTTTTTATACTGTTGCAAATTGAAAAAAAAATGTTTTTTTTTTTGTAAAATTACATGAATGATGTAATTCTTCAATTTTGCTGATTATTATCATTTACAATTTCAAAAGGAAGTTACACAAAAGCGGGTTACAACTATCAATTATATTTACATACATATATTCTTTCTAGCTATATCTCAGATTACACATGCTATATATTAACACATGAAGATGTATTAATTGTATGTACACAAGATTAAAGTATGTACTTAATGTATTGAGAGAAAATCAACGTGAAGAGCTGTTTGCTGAGCCCTATTATTTGAGACACATGAAATCGCATGTGTATTAAATATCACGTATACATATAAAATAGAAAGTAATACAAGATACGAAAGATACTTTTCGATAATTATATTTTGAACATCTGTAAGCCGGTCTATCTTTTTGCGCTTATAAATAATTATTATATAAATAAATAGCATTTATGAAGATATAATGCGTGATATAACGTGTGTTATTTTCATTCTTTAAACAATTTAATATTAATTTCTTTTTAATAGCATTGTCCAAACTCCTGCAGTTCCGATATTAAATGACTAAATGTAAAAAAGATTCATAATTTTCTTAATATTTAGAGTAAACGACAAAATCTCGTAATTTATTTAATATTTAAATTTATTACTCTAATAGGATATTGATATAAATTTATTGTTAGAGTAGTTCAAATTTTTACTTGCGACTAATATCATTTCTTCTCTCTATTATTTCATTGCGCGCCATTAAAATAAAGAAATTATAAAGATTATAGAAGCTCCACATAGTTTATTCTCATGCATAATAATTCGCTACTGGAGGTTAAATCGGTTTTAACGCGCTACATTGCGATGTAACTGTGTTTATTAGTGTTTCTTAATGCTTTATTAGTCTTCCGAGAGAAGATAGAGGTCCTTTCTGAACAGGCCAGGCTTATTGTTGCAATATATTTCTGAAATAGAGAAAACATACACACAATCTAACAAGTAAAAGAAACAAAATGTCATCTACTTTTTTCTTTATAATTTGAATACGCTGCACATTAAAAGTCTAAGAACTATTTTTATTTCACAGACAGTAGCAGTGCTGAAAAAACAGAGAAAGTGGTTAACAGATAATTAGTTACAGAAAAATGAGTTATATCATAGAATGTTTTGTTTTCCGCTCGAATTGGAAGAAATATAAAAAAATTACGAAACATTATTTGTTTGAATAAAAATTTTGTTGTTTCATTTGGGCAACCTCTATTATTTCACAGAAATGACATTATTATTTGAAGTAATATCTTTCAACCAAATAATATATTATTTGGTTACATTGAATACGATGAACAAATTATTTATTTTAAAATGACGAAATATATTGATAGAAGTTATTCCATACAAATTATTATTCTTAAAACAACTATTTACATTTTTTAGACGAAATTACGGAAAGAACGGCTTATATGTCTAACAATAAAATTGAACGACCAATGTTATACGCTCAATTATGTTTATGTGTAGTTGATCGCGCGAATACTGAAGATAGACATTATCTGTTCAAACAAATAATGTATTTAAGAAGAAGATATACATTGTTTTAAATTCAAATAATTGTACTTATTGATTCAAACATTGGTTTATTTACAATAAAATTTATTAAATTAAAAAAAAAATCAGCTTTTTCTTTGCATAGACGTCGAACACCACATAATATTCGATATGTTTGCATATTGTTTGATAATAAATTAAAATAAAGTAATTGATTTATTAATATTTTCCTACATTTGTTAAGATAAATAGTTTCAACAAAATTGATGAAGTATTAAATATACAAGGATAAATATATTTTAGTTGTTTGGTTATACATATTTTATTAAAGAATTAAAAGTTTCCTTTATGCTGAAGCTATTTGGTCTCTTTCTTGTTTTATTTTTATAATTTATTAGATAAAAATAAGAATATAATGACATAATATAATGCTAATAACGCGCTTTCCGAATGCAGCTCTTAACTTACACAAGGTGACCAGATATTTTCGGATTTAAATATATCTATTATGTGCGGAGAAAGAATGTATGGATGTAAAGATAAATAAGAGGAATATGTTTTTAAAAATAATGTAATTATTAAACCCTTTTTTTTAATTAAAAATTTGTAGATATTTATAGTGACAACTAAATGAAATCTATTTACTAAATATTGCAATCCAAAATTGATGTTAATCGGAAAATATGTAGAAAAGTGTTTTAATTGTAATACTTTAATTCTTACAAAGTTTAAAAATTTTCCTATTGTTTGTGACTCATAATGCTAATATTAAAGGTGACTAAGTCAGAAATTAACTACGCAAAATGCTTATCACAATTTTCTTATTTGACTAGCCACTGTGCGCTATGTCTGTAAGCCATGTTCCGATATACACTGCCAGCATTGAAAATAATACACGTAACGTGAATTATAGATCTTTAGTTCTGACAGTATATCGAAAAACATTAGTTACAGAGAGAGAGAGAGTTTTAGTGTGTCTTTTGCCATTCGAGTAATAACTTGCACATTGCAGGTAACAAAATTATATCGGTTTTAATATATTCTTATTAATCATATAACATCAAAACTTTAATTTAGAATATACAAGTTATAAGAAAAGAATGACATATGCCGTTATAAAGATTACATATGTTTACATAAAATAAAAATTTGTTAAATGATTTATGTTTGTAAGAATGTAAGATAAAAATCAATTTTATGTATTATATATAATTATAGAAGTGATTTATTTGAATGAAAATTGTTTTCAAGATTGTAATTTCTGAAAGGATTAATATCGTAAGCATATCTAGATAGCAACTTTCTGTATGATGCAACAAGGCAACGAAAAATATATTTTTGTTAAAAATGTAAAATTTACGTGACAAAAACATTGCAACAAAATTTTGTTATTCGTGTTTATTTAAAATATTTACAAAATGTCTTAAAGTTTAAAAATATAATTCTTTATAATTAGATTGTTAAATATTATTCGTTAATCCTTCAATCCACATTTCGTTTATTTATAGTAGAATACCTAATAATGAAATTTCTCAGCCATGTCACTTATATTTTCATATTAATTATCATTTTTATTTAACAGAAGGAGAACGAATTCGAAGAAGTATTAGGTGTAGTAAAAAGAAATCCATTATTCTGCGTTCGCGAGATACAGATTACTAAAACCATCTATTCGAAAAATAATGGATTTCTTTTTACTACACCTAATATAATATTTTAATGGCGTCATTATGTACATTCTTGAGATATAAATAATCAAATTAATCATGCATGTACCTGACAAATAGATCACGATTATTTTTAAAAAACTATCGAACCAATTTACTCATTATAAATATTCATCAACAGATTCTATCGCAAAATGAAGTTCAGCTGCGTAATGTTCATTTGTTCTTTGGTCATAAAATCGGGCATGACAATGATACAATTCGTAAGTAATTATACTACTCTCTAAAATCTTTGGAATATAATCTAATTCTAAAGAGTGAAATCTCATTCTTAAAAATTAATAATTGAGGTCTTTTTTAATTGTCACTGATTCAATTGTCACTCTTTAGAATTAAATTCTACTCCAAATATTTCGAATTTTAATATGTAACAGATCATATTTCTATTTTATAATGCTTGAATTATAACATTTTTAGTTTTATTGATTTTTTATTATATGTATAAAAAACAGATTAATTTTGCATTTTGTGAAATTATTTAGAAAATTGCTATACAAAAATATAAGATAATGTATGCACTCTGTTTACTCTTTATAAATTATAGGAACTGACTGTTATAAAATATATATTTTTTTTAAATACTTATGTGTATAATGTTTATAAGACTTTTATAGAAAATATTAGATATAGTATATAAAATATTTTATTTTATACTACTGTTAAATATTAATCAAATAAATATATCAAAATTTATTTGAGCCTTTTATTTTAATATGTAAATCTAAAATTTTCAAAGATAGGAACAATATTATCTCTATAATTAGCAATATTATCTATAATTAGCAGTATTATCTCAATAATTAGCAATATTATCTCAAGCCTTGAAATTTGAAATGCTTTTGCACGCTTATGCATATATTAGATTAGAATAAAGTTTGAAGTGCTACTTTATTTGTATCTACTGGGCTTTTTTTAAAAAAAATTGGGCAATTATACCATTCGAAGCAAAGTTTCAACTTTAAGAATCTGTTTTTTTTTAATTGCAGTACGATGATTTTATAGTTATGAGATCAAATTCAAGATCCTCCTTTTAATTCGCGATAATTTAGTAATAAAAAATCTTAAAAAAATTTTTTTAAACGATTTTATAGAGAAAACTTTATGTTAGAAAATCAAAAATTTTCATAAATTCTTTTTAAGCAAGTGACAGATAAAATAAGAGGAAAAAAATTTTCTATTTTGTGTTTAGTTCGTAGTTTTCTTATGTAGACCTTGGTAGGAAACTAACGTCAAAATGATGTTTTTTGATGTCAAAATGACAACGAAATGCTATCAGCTTGCTACCAGGGAAATTATCAAATTCACAGAAACTTAAAAGACATAGTGACCTTTCGAAAGTAATTTAAATTTAAATTTCGTTTTTTAACAAAGTTACAACTGTTTAGATTACGTTACAAACTTTTGTTCCAATCCAATATTTTTTGCTTATCCCTTAAGAATCCTGAATAATCGCTACGGCCATATTGAATGTAAATAAATAATAAAGCAAGAAATGATACATTAGTTTCTTGCAAGCCATTTGTAAATAAAGAAAATTTGGGTAAAACAAAATGAAATCATTTTAAAACACTCGTAAAAAATGGACCGAAACTGTGATTGCTCTCCCTGACAGTCAATAAATAGTCGTAAAAGTGCTTATATTTAACTTCTGTTATATATTAATACATATACGTAAATATATAACTTTATTGTATACACAGGTTGTCTGATAATTCAGCTCTGGTGAGCAGATACAGCATAAAATCTAAGGCCTAAGGTTCTAATACACTATCAGTACTGACAATCTATAGTTTACATTATATATATTATACATTTTTAGTACTGACAGTATATCGGAATGGCCTAAATAAAAAAATTTTATACCGTTTTTCAATAATTAATAAGAAATTAATAAAGATCTGTGAATTATCCGATTCAGTAGCGAATATTATAGCAATGAATCAGCGGGAAGATACGATAAAAAATAATTCAATCAAGTTTCTTTATTTTCCTTTTATTTTGTGAAATTAACGTTTCCTATTCATCATGTTATTAAAACTGCATGATTACAGTAAATACATTATAACCTGGCAAAAACAAGCTCAATAATATTCATATAAAGTAGTTAATGTAATCTGTTAATTTTTCTTTTCCAGACTCAAGGTACCTTCAATTCTTGTGATCCAGGCCAATGGATTATGACAAATACAAAATTCGAATGGGAAAACAACACGAAAATAATTTCATGTAATGTTACTTACAAAGAGGTACTTGTTAATAATTGCATTTATACATCCAAACAAGACACAATTATGAAATATATAACACATATAATCAAATTTTGGAATAATAAATATATATATATATATATATAAAACTCCGAATGTAAAATGCTTTTTATTAAATATTTTATCGTAAAATGTATAATTTCATTTACAAAATCTTTTTTAGTCAAACAATAGCATAATCTACAGGATACATATTATAATGGGTTGTGAAGATATAAATTTTAATTGTACTAAGGAACCGATTGTATGGATTGACAATATCGACTGTAATTCCCAGAATCTCTCGTCACCGGATATGAAAATTTGTGAAATTGGAGATGTAATAATGTTTTTATAATTATTAAATATTATACACATGCGCGCGTGCGCGCGCGCACACACACACACACACACACACACACACACACACACAATGCACGTACACACATATGTAAGAATTTAATTTGAGAACATATGTGTGTATTTTTGAATATAAAATACATTTTGTAGTGAGTATACATTTTAGGTTTTGTTTATATGCAAAATATTTTTTTTTATATATAAAAAATCAAATTTCATTTTGACGGAACAAAACTAGTTTTTAAAAAATAAATTGATAATTTTAACATAATTTAATGTCAATTTGGAATAATGATTAAAAAATTCGCATGATACATATACGCTAATACGTGAAACACAATTCTAACTTATATTTTAAGAACATTCTAATTTGAAAATCTATATGTGAATACGTGAAACAAAATTGTAACTTATACTTTAAGAATAGCCTAACTTGAAAGTCTAACAGTTATTTTTATTTCACAGGAATTGGTAAAGTGGGAAACAGAGAAAGAGTTATTAGAATACCGATATGGGAAATTTATTGGAGACTTGCTCTCTCAAATGTGTTGTATAAGTTTGATTAACGTCGATGGTACAGTATATTTTTAAAATTGTCTTTTTCAAACATGTAAATATCTTGCCATGTAAGAATTAACATTAAAAAGTGTTTCTTCTTATATTCAGCTATTGATTGATGACATTAATATTGTATAGGTTTGATAAGATTAAATTAAAATATAAATAATCAAATACTTAGATATTAAATGTAATCAGAATTTAATGTTACTATAAAATGTATGTCTTATTTAAGATCAATTATTTGACTGTTATTGAAAAAACTTAATAAAGAGAGAGAAAGAGATTAATCCTTCATTTGATCTTCTACCAAAAATTGCTCGAGAGATGCCATACGCTCTTTGTCAGGATCATACATTTCGAGAAATTCTGTCCAAATATTTGGTTTGTGTTCTTTTAAATAATTGATTATTTTTCTTGCTGTGTATTTTTGCTTTTCGGTGCATTTTTCGCAAGATGTGAGTATCATATCCGGGAGAATATCTATGCAGATAAATCAAGAAATGTATTCATTTATCTCAATGTATAAATATATATAATATTTCGCGAATCATATTTGAATATCAACTATTATTTTCTTTTAACATTTTTCTTTGTTACATTTTTTTTTTTTTTTATTTCAATCCCTTTTCTTCCTTTTATCTTATAAAAAATGCGATACGTACAAAATTATTGCAACATATTGAAATAAAATATTAACTGCAATGTATACTTACTTTTAAAACTGCGTCCATCGGCGGTGCAGGAACCTTTATCGAGAAAGCAATTCACATACTGATTTAAAAGGCGATCGCTGTTAATAATCGCATCCACATCTATATTATCATATGTATCTGAATAATATTCTTTTCCTGAAACGAGTCCAGAGAACATGATACTACACAATAGTACAAATGTGAATCTCATTTCTTATGCGATCCTCTCTGTAACAACTTATTCTATGTAAATTATAATAGATTATTCTCCAATTCTTTTGTTAATTATTTCAAGATTCATTCATTAATTTAGTTTTAATAGAGTGCAAATGAAAATAGAAAAAAATTAACTCTTTTTAAATTAAAATCAATTAAAATCACAATATGACATAAATTATAAATAAAGAAGCAAATAGTTATTGGGATGTCAGTAACGAGTCATATTTAAAACATCATTGTTAAATCATAAACGTAAATTATATTTTAAAAATAGTCAAATGCGAAATGAGCAAACATGTTATCGATTATATAGTTAATACACACAGATAATATAAATATAATTGCAGACAAAGTTAAAGCCATTCGTCAATCCATATTTCGTATAGTTGTCAGCGATAATGCGATAATCTTGTTTTTAATCTTTACAAAACGATTCAGCATATTCTTTTTGTCGTACAAACACAAAAGCGTTATAATGTAATATTAATTTGAGAATTTTATAATAAAGAACTTTTATAAAAATTTTGTGCAATAAGAGATTTCCAAGAGATCAAATCTAAAAAAATAAAAATACGTATGTATGATGGTACATATTCTCACCTTCAAAGTTAATGTAAACGATGTAATTCGGCGGAATTAGATTTAACACTTTCAAGCAAAGACACAATTTCTACAAGAAGATACGTTCAATTTAGCGTTATATGATGAAGTATTTGATCAAGTACTTTGTATCAAGGAAAAAAAAATTTATTACCGAATTTATATGCTCGTTATTGTTTCGCATTTGACATTGATGAATAGTTTACGAAACATGTAACTTTCATATATACAATTTGTTATAATCTAAACAATTAATGCTGATTTATGCATAATTTGTTAACACGGAATTGATTTAATTGTCATGTCACGTAAAATTCTTTTGAAAGAAGACGTGACAATTAGCGATTTATAAATACGTTCAGAATCGTGTAAAAAAAGAACTTTTAACGCAAGATTATGTTTACGATCTGATTTTGTAGAATTGATAACTACACACGTTCTAATTGTATTTTCATATTGATTTGCAATTTAATGATCATAATTTAAATAGAAATAAAATCATAGAATTTATTTACATACATAATAACCAACAACAATATTAATGTATGATAATGAAATATCTTCTGTAATGTAACATTAAATATAACCAAAATATTTTTGCAATGTAAAATACAAATTATATTTTATTTATTCTTAAAAAAGTACATATTTATTAGCATTTCGAAGCCAATAGTAAATTATTGATTAATGTCAATTTTATATTTCTATCAACTTCTTTTCTGTTATTAAATATGTATGAATATTTCATAATTCAGTAATTATATATTTAATAATATTTAATTGCTATTAAATAATATTCCAATAATATTAATTATTATTCAAAATATGTAATAATATATAACTCTAAAAAAAAATAGTATAATAGGATTAAATGCTTGGTGGAAAAGAATTGCTAATTCGTGTTTTCTAATACATACATAAATATTTATATATATTTATTAATATATACGTTTATTAAGATCGAGTATGATTTGTTGGGATATATAACGATATTATATGTTCCAACAAACTCAATCTTACGAGGAAAGGGACCCAACTATTCTCTTTGAAATCATTCAACTTTCATTTTGAAAAGTTTTTTCTATCTTTAAGTTTCGACGATATTCACTTCGAAAAAGAAAAAACTATTATAATTTTTTCCGAGGGGTGTTTCACTCCTTAAAAGCGATTGGACACGTATAAAAAAAAACGTGTCGCTTATTTTTGTCTGGAGAACAATATACTACAAGCTTATCATTAAAATCAGAGGGGGACAGTTGGGTTCCTTTTCTTGTTAGTTATATGTTCATTTGTATTAATTTGTTTAATGTATAATTAAATGTATATATAGCAAGAAATAATAATTTCTATAAAAATAAAGAACTGCTATTTTCTTCTAAAAATATAAAACATAGTTGTAATTGCATTATAAAACAGTCTGCTCATTCAGAAATTATTATTTCTTGCTTTACATTTCTCGCAATATTTCTGTTCAATATATATACATGTACGTATATGTCTGTATATATATATATATATGTGTGTGTGTGTGTGTAAGCATCTCTTATAACTAAAGTTCGATCAAAACATTTGCCGAAACTGAACCGAAACAGTCGTTACATGTCAATTTCAACCAAAACCGAAACCAAAATTAAAAAATAAGAATCTTATAAAGTATAGATATATCCCATATATCATATTATATATTGTACTATTTCTTCATAAATATCATAATTTATTGAAATAATTAAATTTCGATCAAAATAAAATGCCGAAATTTCGATTGTGTGTCAATTTTGATCAAAGAATATAAGTACTTCTTCTTCATGAACATCATAATTTAATTATTGAAATAATAATTACACATATTAATATTTATGAAGAAAAGCTACATATGTAGTTTCAGTCGAAACTGACACGTAATGAATGTTCGTTTTCAGTTTCGGTCGGACTCTACTTATCACATTCAAATTCATTGTTTTATTTATTATACCTGAATAGATTATACTTCACGTTATTTTTATATTGTTTTATTCCTCAAACAGTTTTATAATCGTAATAGTTCCTCCCCCCACACACACGCGCGCGCGCGCATATCTGAAAAAATTCTTGAGACTCTCAAATATTTTTGAGACATCTTTTAAAAGTTAAATTATTTTCAATCATAAATTTATACACATATAGACTACGTACGTACTAGATTACGTGCCGCAATTGCTATCCTGGAATTTATTTGATTACTAATATTTTCAAAGTTTCTCTAAAAGGATTCTCTAATAAATAATATCTTATACTACCATATTTTTAATATAATTAAATCTTTTATTATATTATTTTGTTATTGTCTCATCTTGAATTCCACCTATCTATAATATAAAAATATTATAGACATGATTAATATTTTACTCAAAAATGATTATCTTCTTCCTTTTATTCATACACGAATAAAATATCAATACTAATAAAAATGTTAATCAAAAGGGAAATCGAGATCAACATAAAAGGTAAAATGGATTTTGAAGATTTATCAATTTAAGTCAGATGATTTTAGCTTTGAAGAAGATATTAAAGAAGATATCAGAGGAGGATATATTTCAAATCATCTCTCATCCCCTATTAAAATGATGACCCAAAATTTTTATTAAATTTTGATAAATTTTACTGTAAGCGTCATAATAAATTAAAAAAGAGAATTTTGAAAATCATATAAACAAGACTATATGTAGCCTATGTTAAGATTCTTATATGTTTGTATTAAGGAATTCATCGATAAGGAAAAAATCGAAGCTATATCCTTTATGAAAAAACCTTTATGAAAACTTTGAATGCCGCACAAACAGAATATTTTATTTAAAAACTAAATTATGTCAAAAATAATATTAATCAAATGGAAAGTGAAAAATTAGAAAACCAGATTAATAAAAAGTTTGAAGAGATTAAATTAAATTTCCTGATTTAAAAGACGATTATTTAAGAATGAAAAAAGTTGAAAAAATCAAGAACAAAATATGTTAATACAAATACGGAAAATTATACTAGAGTACAGAGATGACAGAGATATTTTGAAATGTAAACACGAAACAAGTATAGGACAAATTTACTTCTGTGTCTTGGTCTTTTATCAAAGTAGATTTACTCTTAAACTTTATTGGGTCCTATGTGGAAGTATCCATATTCGATGTTCAAATATGGAAATCGGATCATATTTTAAAAAAATTAGAATAAGATTGGGAAATAATTTATATAAATTGCTTGCTACATGGGAATTATTACTTATTGGATTAATGATAATATATCTTGGATTTTCTGTGTGAAACAAATTTTATATAACACTTAAAAAAAAGAAATACTTAAAGAAAGAAGAGATATTTAAAATCATGTGAAAATATATGCCTAGAAGTAAAGGACCTCTACTAAGAACACAGGAATAATAGAACAATAAAATCATATGGGGTTATTAAGCAATCGGTATTTTTTCAGTCAAGATAGCGGAAAAAGCCACACTCTGGCGATTAAGAAAAAGGGGACCTCTATACTTATGGAAGTATATGTATATACTTCCACCATGCTTAAAACTAATAATTTAAAATATGATAACATATTAGAGCCTCCCACTAGACGTAAAGATCTTATCAAATTATATCTAGAATTGACAGGAATAATAAAACATTTTGGACATCAAAAGCTCAATATAAATAATGGATTTTCAACAGAGAGAATATGAGAGTGAACAATCATTTATTAATAAAGATGTCGCTTCTGGAATTTTTATTAGAGGTTTTATCAAAGATTATTATCACAAGAAAAGAAAATGGCCACCATTGAGAAGTTGTCCTCCACAAATAGAGGAATTACATAAAATGAATATTTATCCCGGAATAGAATATGAGTTTAATTACTCTTTATGGAATGAGATAATATTTGATAAATTATTTGATTACGATTATAGCCCTGATACAACTGAATTATTAAAATATTCAGCGCCTGATTTAGATCAATAATTTAGATCCTAAACAGTTTCTGATTTAGATGGTCATTCCTTACATTGTGTTTTTAAAAATCTGGAAAATATCGAAAATATGGAAAAACAAACCTTTTTTTAAGATTCCTCTCAAGCCCGTAATTGAAAGAGTAATTGAAAGATATTTATAGGGAGGTGAGCATAAATTAAAAAACAAGATATCAGAAATTGACAATAATTATTTTAATTCATTTAACTTCACAGTAACTTTATATAGAAAATAACAAGAGTTAAAATCTTCTGGAAGATTATTTGTTAAACAAACATATCCAGAGATTAGTTCAAACTTCTATGGAAAACAATATAGCAAAACAAATAATGAAGTATAGACTTGAACAATGACAGGTGGAGAAATTCAACAAATGAGGAGATTAATAGATATTGCAACATACCAAGGAAAAGACTTAGAAATATTTAATTTAGATCTAAGTAAATGGAATCTCAAATTTAGACATGCTTTAGTTTGGTATTTTGAAAAAATAATGGACTAGATGTTTAACTTCAAGCAGCTCTTTAATACAAATCATTATTGGTTCTTACAAGCTATTGTCTTCAATAACTCTAAATTATTTCTAAATTACTCTAAGTTAAACTATAACGGTACGATTCTTGGATGTATCTTCCGAAATGCGAATGCATGGCATTACAAGTAACGTCTATTACTGTTTTTGGAACATTACGCTGATATGATGTGATGTCGTCGAATCACATGTACATATCATAATTACTATAAATATCTTCTTTCTACATTTGCATTTTAAAATAATTTCGTACATATTTTTATGTTAACTTGAAGATGACCTCATGGTAGGTCGAAACGTTATATTTGTGATTAAATTTTGTCAGCAAATTTCTATGTTTGTTTATAATTATCTTGAATATTGTAACAAATATATTGTATTATATTGGCTCGTAGCTCCTTTCTTATATGTATTGAATAAAACGAAATATTTTATATACTTACGATATTAAATTATAATAAAATAAATTAATATAAGAAAAAAAAGAATCTTTCGTATCACATAGTAAATAAAAAGAATTAGATCGTAGCAACATCGTATTTTTACGAGCAGACGAATCTGTTAAGATATTTATACGAAAGAAAAGAATATCCGCACAATTGCGTTAAGGAAAATATGTCAAGTACTTTTAGTAAAAAAAAAAGTGTAAAACGGCTCTTGCGAAGAAATACGATAAGAATGCGAAAGACAACCTCCTTGTCGATTCTCGAAAGTGCGTCTATTGTACAGATATGTGCCGTCTATAATGGATAAGAGTCGTCAAGATAACATCGCTTATAAACTACTGTTACAATTTTATTTTTGTTAGTAGAAAGAGACATACTATGGAATCTACGATTAATTCTAGTGATGATAAAATTAATCTATGCTGTATGATACTAAAATTGCACATTTATCGGAAACAGGTGTATTTTTTGCAGACATCAAAATAGATGCAAAACATGGGTTAATGGAAAGGGAGCCGAGAGAGAAAACCAGTTGCTGCGGAATAATAAAGCAAGCGATAGTGTGGATAGGCTTGACGAGAATCGAGAATCAGTATCAAAGCGAATTATTAAGTGAATTCGATAGGTCTGAAAATCTGTTCCAAAATTGGAAAAAACAAATAAGATTGCTTATATGTATATCGGCTGGATGTGAACAATGCCAAGGTTTCATTAGGAACACGACTAAAAGGCGTTGGAGTGGTTCCAGTCTCGTCCAAAACACATCGAATTGTCAGTGGAAGATATTAAACGAAATAAGGAAAATGTTCGCTCAGCGATAAAACCGTCTGAAAAAGAGAGTGCAATTCGAGGAGAGAGTGTGGAAAGTTTTAGCATACTACAATGTTTCTGATAGCAAACTCAGCGCTATCACTTGTTATTTTGTAGTATCCTTTTATTCGGAATTTTAATTAATAAAAATGAGATATAAAAACTAAAATAAAAATTACCTCCTATTTTAATTACGTTTATATTTGTTGTAGATAACATCAATGCCGTGGATATCGCTGTTGGCTTACAACCGCTTCATTTAATACAATTTCTTATAATGATATCTTGAATTCTTCAATGGTGAACTATACCTGCCTCTTTTGTAAACATTTTTTGCTTACTGAATGTTATTTCCGTAATTTTCTTCTATATGATTTTCTGTAATAACATTAATTCATATGTAATCAACAAATAAAATACTTTTTGCATAACAGATAATAAATTATGTTCTTTATAAATCACAATTCATGTTTTTTTTTTAGTATAGCATATTAGTATTACTCTTTACATTCACATAATATTTTAGTATTTGTAAAAATAGATTTCTTAAATAGTATTCGATTTAAAATAGAACTAATTAATAAATGACTTATGTAATACTTGTATAACGAATATAATTATAAAATTTAATATTTAATAAAAATTCAAATTAATACAAAAAAGTTCGATTATTCAATTGCCACAAGTAAATATACCTACAGTTTTAATACCAAATGGCAGTTTTTCGAGAGACGTTTCTGTGGACAAGGATACTTTCGAGAGGTTGTTGATCTTCCGAGAAGAGACACAAGTGTAAATTATAAACTATAAAAGTAATACAAGTGTAAATATTTTGGACACAAGTGTAAATTATAAACAATAAAAGTAATACAAATGTAAATATTTTGGTTTCTACCAGGATCAAACTTGGAGCTTTATGCATGATAGACTAGTACCCTGTCTGCCATACCACACTCATGTGAAATCTAATATGACACATACGTTTCAACCTTCTGAATGACGTCGGTTAGAAGATCGAAACGTATTATATTTATTGGATTTCACACATCATTTGATTTTATCAACTAATTTCTTGGCGAGGCTTATTTGCCTCTTTTGTATTAATTTGAATTTTTATTCCTTTGAGTTTTAGGATATTTCGATTTAAAATTTTGAATTTTTAAATTTTAATATTTAATATATGAAACAGTAAGTATTAAACAAAATATTTTACATTACTGCATATCTTAATTAATTATTTTGCATATCCTTAATCACTATAAATACGATAATATAATTACATTAAAAAAATTTTTATCCAAATATTGATTTAAGGAACTCTGTTCTGTCTTCTACTTGGGTATTTGCTTTCCTATTCCTTATTTCATTATCAGTATCCCTTTGCTTAACTTCAGGCAATTCAAATGTCGTCTCCTCCCCTTGTTCATGCTTTCTACGCAGTTTTTTACTTCTGTCTACATTATATGAGAAGAAGTTAATTTCTCTCTTAGCTTGCGCTATCTCTGTTAGAAGTCTTTGCTTATGAACTGCACGTTCATATGCTAATCGTTCACTCAAATGAATCCATTTAAATCTGTTAAAAAGAAATAAAATGTAAATAATATTAATTAAATAAATAATAAATAAAAATAAGAAATAATAAATAAAATAAAATTCTTATTTTACCTAGGCAAATACTTTATATTCCACATAACATCATAGAATTTGCTTTTCTTTCTCGTGGACACTTGAGTATTGTTTAACGTCTCTGCTACAAATTTTGCTACTTTTTTACTTTCAAATTCTATCCAACCTTCAGTAAAATGCTTGATTACTTTCTTGGTTTTCTTTTTATGTTTCACTGATTGTGTCTCTATAAATGTTTTACAATACTTTAAATTTAATGCTATTATATTTATAATCAACAATTTAAAATAATTGATTTTCTGATTAATATATTTTTTTAAGTTTTTAAGCAATCTTTTGTTTATATAAGACAACATAAAAAGCAGGAATTTTAATTGTTCGATTGTTTAATTTACATTATGCACAAATATAATAATTTTTGGAACAAAGTTGCGTTTACTCATGGATACTCAGAAATTCTATTTCATTTTCTCAGAAATTTTATTTCATTTATTATCACCAAATGTTAAAGAATGCATTCACAAAGATAAAGAATGCATTCTATTTAGTGACACAAGTTGACATAAGTATCGTTCTGTGTTTGTTACTCTGTGTTTGTTACTGTTAGAATGCAAAGAAAGATAAGTGAAACATTTGTGTCGACTTGCGTCACTTTATTCCTGCACTACCTGGGCACTTATCATGAAACAAGTCAGTATGAATTCCGATCGGAATTATTCAATTATTTCCTAGATTTCTATTGTGTTTTCTAGGGAGATCGGAATTCATTCCGACATGTTCCATGTTACATGACAGGTACTCAAAACTGAGATGCTATTCTGTAAAAGGTCCTCTACATAGAAATCATAGACGATTGTGAAGTCTTAAGTTGTAGAAAACTGAGCAATTCTAATCAAGTATTCTCCTTACATTTGATTGTGATTGGTTGTTTTATGATTGAAGACTCCACAACCATTTACGACTTCTATATAGGATCCTTAACTTTACATGCCTACTGACAGTTGTCGGTGTCGTTGCGCAGTTTTTTCACCATATAAAATATCTGTGCAACGACCTCAACAACTGTAGATAGGCATGTAAAGACAGTTACGGAATCGCGCCCCTGGTGCACACAGTGCAATAAGTTAAAGCAAAACAAACATATATTTGTTTCACTTCAACTTATTGTACCATGTGTGCTAGTGCAGGAATAAAGAACAAATCTATATTCTATTTTTGCTTCAGCACTAGACTGTTCTAGAACTCTCTTTCTCATTTTCAACAAATATCAGACATATACTTATCTCACTTTAAAAAATATACACTAGTTCAGCCACAGAAAACAGATTTTAAATAGAAGGCAAAATGCAATCATAACTAGAAATTTCTAAATACAGTCTATAGTACAATTAACGAAAGAATTTTTTTTAACTATCTTATATAACCGTAAAAATTGCCTAAATTTTAAGCAGAATCGTAAAACTCATAATATATTCTTGTAAGACTTGTAAGAATTTTTAAATGCTTGTCCTTTATAAAATATTTTTATAGCTTCTTACTAGTATAAAAGCTAGTCATAAAATTTACAAGAAATCGTAGATATTTACGAATAATCGTACAACTTACAATACATACGCATAAAATTAAAATATTAGTCATAAGTTCTTATAAGTTTTAGAAAAACACGTTACGAGTCTTACGATTCTGCTTAGAATTGACCCATAAATTTGAGATTAAATTAGATTGTATAATACACATGATAAATGATACAATAAAAATCTAAGACTAACCATTGTCGACTAGCTGCAGATATACTCTGCCCACTTTCCCATAAGCAGAAAATATCTCTCGGATCATCGTGATGTTCATATATTTCGGAATTGTGGACAGATAGATTATTCCTCTTTTAACGTTTTTACCTTTCTTCTCGATTTTCTTTTGAATTTGTGCCGACTCGTCTGCGTCGTAATCCATTGCATGGTCTTCGTTGCTCTCGTTCGAATTTTCTTGAACCATTTTTGAGTTATTCAAAATTAATTAAATAACTTCTTTGATTAATAGCATCTGGATTTGATACCACCAAGATTAATTACACAACGAACATTGTTAATCAGCACGAACCAATACTGTTCACACCATTTGTTTTCGCTAGACTGACCAAGTCAAGATCCCAAGAATGATCGAGAATAACAAAATGGCGTTTCACGCACTTCATAACCATCATTATAACTTTGCCGGAATTTCCAAAGATTGGCAAAGATCCGAGGATCGGCTAGTTTCGATGGGACTTCGCTACTCCCTCCTTGATATCATAAAAACGTGATCATAGCACATGCGCAGTTAACTACACTGTCGATTACGATTCATAACCTCAATAATGACGTACTTGAACGATTAATATCTCGCTTCACTGAGCAGAGCCACTTTTTTCTGCCAGATTCTTTCGTTTGTGCAAAAACGCAACCAATAAGTACAAATTTCATCGAAATTGAAGGTAAGAAAATCTTCTAGAAAAATACGGTTATATGTATATACATATAATAATATTACGAGGAAATGTAATTAATATAAGTTCACATCAGAGCGAAAAAGATTGCTATTTGCTATGTCAGAATAAAATGGAAAAGTATTCAAGCATTTAATCATTACAACAGTTAGTTGAAAAAATAAATGTGATCGTACAGTGTCTGTCACAAATTTTTGCATAAACAAGATGTGGGATATCGACAGGATCTAGCAAACCTAGCTAAATATAACTATAAGTAGTAGTTTGACAAAATGACAAATAATTAAGCAAATTTGCAAGTCATCCAATACAGATTAGCAGCAGGAACTGAATATCTATTAAATGTACATCTTTTTTTTTCTGTAATTTTTTCATTTAATGTTTTTACAAAATTTTCAGTAAACGATAAATTTAATATTGACAATTGATATCACTCTGCTATAATTTTGCTTGGAAATATTGTTAGAAGTCTAATTATCAGGTACAAAATAAACTTAAGTATTTTGCTGATGTGTCACAAATGTTGATAAAAAGCTATTATAATAATGTCTTGATAGCATAATTATATTTCTAAATTGTTTCAGAAAGCATGTTCTTCATGTTTTGTGATGGATAAGACCGAAATACAAGCAACAATTTTATTTTTTGCTAAAGCACGCGAATTAGTTGGCTGTAAAGAATGTAAGCTTTCTATACAAAAGAAATTATCATCTGCTGATCTTTTTGACAAGATAGTCCATGCTTTTGAGCTAGAAAGTATACGTAATCAAATAATACTAGCTGTAAACGACGAATTTGTCGTTCCAAATAGCATTCTTATACTATCAGAAAACGATAAAATTGCAGTTATTCCACCACTTAGCGGAGGTTTGTTTAATAAACAAATTAAATTATAAATTTATATTATTATTTTCATATTTATATTTTATTTGTAATATTTCTTGAACGTTAAGTAAGCCTGTATTTTTGTACTTATATGTTAAACTCTTTTATTAAGACATTTTCTAACGCATTTAATGTCAATAACTCAAAAAATGTAACATATGTTAAATAATAAAATTAATATTATTTGTTTAGGATAATGGAGATACTAAAGAATTTTGTTAAGCTGCAACAAGAAGAATTAAATATTACAGAAATCATGGAGCTGGTGACATTTTCTAACTGTGGAGCAATATCTAATTTTATTGGAATTACTAGAGATAATTTTGAAAATAAAAAGGTAAAGTGCAGAAATTAATTTAAAGTTTTTCTAAGTATTTGTCTGATAAATTACTTAAAAATTTTAATATATATCATGTAAATACTGAATTTGCATAAATTTGTTTAGAATAAAACTATATTTCATCTTTATTTAATTTTACATAAATTATATGAAAACTTTATTTAACGATGAGAACAGACTTTAATAATTTTTATTTAAAAAAAGCAATATAAGAAAATGTTAAATAATTTTCTTGTTTTATTTGACAATTTTTTTTCATATAATAGTTCTTTACTGACTTGCTGTTATTTTATTCATAAAAAAATGATTACTCTGATTTGTAATGTTATTAATTTGTATTCTGTTGCTTTAAACAAATAGCCATAAAATAGATTTTGAGTTTGAAAAATACAATCACAAGAATACATGATAAAAGTCAGTGTAACATCTAAAGAAAATAAATAAATTTGTCTTTTGTATTATAAAACATATGAATAAAACTTATAGAGCGTTATTTTGCGCAATTATATAATTTGTATTAATAAAAAAAAAGAGATAAAAATGTAGTCGTCTATTGTTTGGACGAAAGAAAAAATATTCTAAATCTGTTGGATTTTTCTCATGAAATAACAAGAAATCATTAATGAAAAATTGTTTTTAAAAATAATTGCAGATGAATATTCATGAATAATGGTCCTTTTATTAACATTTTTTGTAAATTTAAGGTCAATTATTTTGAAATTTTGTATAGGTAATTAAACTGGAATATGAAGCTTATGAATCAATGGCTTTAAAAGAGATGACTAATATTTGTAACAAAATCCGTTCACAATGGGATGTAGAAGGCATCGCCATATATCATCGTATTGGAGAAGTACCGATATCCAAAGCAAGCGTTGTAATTACAGTTTCCTCTTCCCATAGAGAGCAATCACTGAGGGCAGTAGAATATGCTATAAATGCGTTAAAAGCATCAGTGCCCATTTGGAAAAAAGAAGTATACGAAACAGGGGAACCACAATGGAAACAAAATAAAGAGTGTAAATGGATAAATAGTAAATAGCTTTTTAATTATCAATTCTGAATATTTTCTTATGCATGTCTCCTTAAATATTTGCTGTAGCTGTATGTCTATCATAACATTCATATTTTAATTGAAAGGAATCTTTATAATAGACGTAGTTAAAAGATTTATTTACAATATTATATGTTGCGTCATTGCATGGCTATCTGTGTTGATTTATTTAGTTTTATGTTTTCCTTTCCAAAAAATCTATTTTTTTTACATTAGTCTTCCTCGCTTAGATATAGATTGCCATAAGTCCTCGACACTTTCATTAAGTGGATACTTATTTTTCTTAAATCTCTTGCGATATTTTTTTATTTTTAGCCTTTAAAGTGGTTTTAAACTATCAATTTAAAATCATTTTAAAAATAGCAATATCTTTATAATAAAGATGAACTTGAACTGGAAATATAGTTCTTGTTTTTTTTTTTGTTTGTGTTATGTATATAAAAAATACAATTGAGAGTGTAACTAAAATAAGAGGACTAACTTCAGGGGCGAGTTATTTCAGTAACGATCAGTTTGCGCATGTTTACATGAACTTTTTTTTTCGTGTTTTAATTACCCCCTGTATAACAAAACACAATATATTTATATATTAGATATAATATATTTTTTAGTAGTATAGTTAACATAACATATAGATTACAACTGTAACAGATTAAAATTCGATAATATTACTAAATCTATAGCTTCGAAAAACGAAGAAGTTCAGATGACTTCAGATATAAATGAAAAAATACCAAATAAAGATGTTGTCGATCAAAGCCTTGTACAAATTCGAGCAAATTCAGAAGAATTAAATCGTAGAATAGAATCATTTATTGAAAGAAAGCGCCAACATGTAAATACTGTGAATGTTCAAGAGTTTTGCCGCTACAGGTCAGTTCATTATTAACACTAAAATAAAAGAATTTACATTTATACTTTAATATAATTTTCATTATAATTATAATATGTATACATAAGTGATATAATTACAAGCTGAAATTATTGTAACTAATTGCTATAAATAATATATCTACAGTGAAAATAATGGTAATGAAAATTCTTGTGCAAGAGTAGATGCCATTCTTATTCGACGAAAAGATTCCAGAAGCCATATAAAAGGTAATAATAGAAGTAGTATATAATTTAATTTTTTATTGCCCACTTGATTTCATATTGTTATATGTTTATATTATTAATATTTTACTTTTTTCGTTAATTTCTATTGATATATCGATTTATTACAAGATTTATTTAGATATTATACAAGATTTTGTATATATTGCAATCTAATTTATAGAATATGTTTTCTCTCGTAAACTTGCCTTTTTTCGAAAGAGGCTTTATAATTTATAAGAGAATCATTTATATAAACTTGTTGATCTCTGACATCAAAACTAAGATGTTCAATGTAGATAATGCTAGATTTTTACATTTTTTCGTAAATTTAAAAAATTATATCCAAATATCGTAATTTATTTATATTGTTATTTGTTCATATGATGTATAATTTTATAATAGAGGAAATTATATATAATCAAGATTTGTAATTATGTCTAACATTTAACTTGCAATTAAGTTTTTAATCATTGTATCTCAATATACATATGAGAGCATTTACTTTTATTTTTTTTTCTATATATATTAAAAAATATGCAAGTATGCAATTATAATATACATGTATATCTGAAATTATTTTTAGTTCATAGAGTGTTAAATGAGTGGGGACCTCAAACTATCGATCAATCAATTTTACGCAAACCAATTACAAATAATACAAGCTTTGATGTTTCGGATTCTTTCCCTATATTGGACGAGAGAATATCTATGACAGAACGTATGATAGGAATTAACAAACCAGTACCTAAAGATATTTACGAAAGATTGAAAAATATTGAAGATAGAATATTATATTTGGAAAGTATATCACCGGAGTATAAAGATTTTTGGACATAATAATGTTACTACTTAGATTTGTAGCTAGTATGTGCTTCAATGTTACTGTTTATATACATTTAATAAAAATTTGACATTTATAAGAGAAAAAAGGCATTTTATTCTTATTTCACGCTTGTGCTTGAAAACAATTATATACTTTAAATATATTTAATTATATATGTATGTGTATATATACAAGTATATATATATATATATATATATATATATATATAAAATATATAAAATTACACATCACAAACTGGGTATAAAATTGTTTAAAATATTTATGTTCAAATATATATATAGGTCATTTAAAAAGTATCCGCAGTTTTTTGTTCAATTTTTGAATGAAAAAACCGCGGATACTTTTTAAATGACCTAATATATATATATTATATTTGAACTTAAATATTTTAAACAATTTTATACCCAGTTTGTGATGTATAATTTTATATTTTTTACATTGTAGATAACAGAAGACATCAATTTGGAAAACATTTCAAAATCAATTCAGAAAATAGTAAGAATCACAAAATATTTTGTATATCATATATGTGAATTATAATTAAGTTATCGTTTTTTTTTATTTTAATTTATATATTATAAAAGTTATCCCTTTAATTGCGCATTTCCTATACTTTTTATTGGTTATTGGCTACGTTGGCTAACTTCGGAGTTCGACAATGATCGCGAACGTTCATCGATATGATGAAAAAATTCACGAGAAAATTCAACTGCACTTGCCACATGCATTATTTTACGCACCATAAATTCCGCGTCATTGTCTCGAACAAGCGTCATAGACACTTGTCACACTTGTTTGAATGCGTTTGAATTGACGAAATTGACGACGAAAGACACGCTATGCGTCTGCGCGAGCGGTCGTGCTGCGAGTCGCGTGAACCCCGTAGAACAGCGCGCGGAATTTTCGATGGACTATATGACCTCTGCGTGTACTTACTGCCTACCAAAATACGATCTCGAATGCCAAGACGACGCATTAAAAATGAAATGCGTACCTGACAAATCCGATCCAATTACTCAAAATATTGGCTTTGTGTCCGAACAGTGAAGAACGGAAAGTTCATTCGCGGCCGTTGCTGGACACTGAAGATCCATTGAAGATCTTCCTCCGCTTTCTCTTTATTGCACTTGAAGCACATTACACATACACATGAGATTCAATATACGCACGAAAATATCGTTCATAATTTCGACGAACCATGTCGAAAAGAAACGCAAGATTCACCTCATTTACCCTCCGGTATTCCGCGAACGCGGCTAACTTCGCGATTCCACTATGCTCGATCGCAACGAAAAGCACGAAAAAGGCAATCGAGAACATTATTTATCGACAAGATCGCAAATAAATCCAGCTTCCACACGCATTATTTCACGCACAAATGATCTCCCATCGCTGTCGGAAACGAATATTGCACATATTTGTCGCGAACGCGTATTTGAACCGGCAATAATTTAACAACGAAAATTAATTTAAAAATGAAAAGACGTTAAGTCGCGGCGCGGCGATCGTCTACTGCGCAAGCAGCCGTGTTCCGAGTCGTGCGGACCCCGTAGGAACGTCATATGACGTCACAGCACGTGACGCATTCAAAAGACGATACCGACTGGTACCGGCGTACGTTGCGCGACGTTTAATTTCGTTCAATGCGATATTGAACTTTTAATATATACGCCTGTATCATTCGTGTCCATTTTTTTTTTAAATACTAAGAGCACCTGGTCAAATACCGATCTTTTTTCTATTCTTAAAAAAACGTTTGGCATCTAGAGAACAAATTTTGTGCGTTACCGGCCTCAATTCGTACGTGTCCTTTAATTGGCATAACTCTGAAGTTCATCTCCAGTCACAAATGACCCATAGTGTGTACAGAGGTATTTCTGTAACTAAAAAATTTTTATTTGTTTCTTTATTTTCAACTAATTCTCGGTCGTATTGCAAGAATATTTCGCGAATTATTAAAAAAAGAATTTAACCGTAAAACAACATATTAACCCTTAATAAATGTGATTTTTGGTAACTTTGTTCTAAATTTTGCCAGCAATATTATGTTGTCTGTAATATTATAAAGAACATTTTCCTAATAAATTATAAGTTTTTTTAACACAATAGCAATAATAAAATCCATTGTTTTAAAATGTATATGCAATATATCTCCAATTTATAGCCATTCATGCATATTTGAAAAACATAATTTTTAGATTATTCAATAACTAAACTTTTTGGATAGACACTTGAACTATTTTTTTTCTTGTAATTTGGAATATCAATTTTAAGATACTGAACCATACTTTTCCTTTAAACATTTTTGTTTCAGAGTTTTATATTTTTATATGAAACAGTGCATTTTTCTAATTTCGTTAACTATATTTAATTACATTTCGTTAACTATATTTAATTACAATTTATCTACAATTTGTTATCAATATATAACTACACAAATACTTTCTAAAGATGTCAAAATATTTGTAAAAAATTGTTTAATAATTTATATAAATTTGTTTAAGTGATGAAAATCAAGTCAAGACACGAATGATCGAACGTATGTATTAAAGGTGTTAAAAACTAACGTGTGTATTAAGAGAAACATAAAGAAAATTATCCAATCACATTTCTGTCATAAAAACATACGTAAAATAGATTGGATGATTTTCTTTTTTATGCATATGATTATGCGGCTATGCAAGTTTGTGTGGAATGGCTCTAAAGGTTAAACGCCCTATTTTGTCCTAAAATAACTGAACTACTTGTGTTTGTTCACAATACTGGAAATTATTTAAAAATTTTGGACAAAAAAAGAATTGTCAAATCATATTCGAACAATTCGGTCACTTGACCAATGCGATTGATCAATTCTTTCTCCGTCAAAAAAATTTCTAGTATTGGCTGCGTTCAGCGAACTCAACAGTTGAGCGTTCGCTGTTATTGGTGTATTCTTTTAGATCATCCAATCAGCATTTTAGATCTGAAAGAATACATCAATAGCAGCAAGCGCTCATTGTTGAATCCACTGAGCGCAGTCATTGTAGACACAAAAGGCTGCTTTCAGAAAGGCTGCTTAGAGAAAGCAGCTTCGCAACTGTTGTAAAATTCTTAATATGATTAGTTTATACATTTAGGTTTGTAAGGAACCAAAAGTAAGAACCAATCATGTTCAAGAATTTTATAACATTTGCAAAGCTGTTTTTTCTGCTGAAAATGCAGCAGAAGCTTTACGATACATTTTCACAAATTACTCAAACCGACCGTGTCAACGACAAAAAAGGTGTGATCAAAATTGACGTTTGATATTCGTCAAATTTGGTCACGTAGTTCTTTTTGGCGACGGTTTGAGATTCGTGAAAATGCACCTTTAGAATAGAAAACGCGCGCAATCTATATGTTCTACGTCTATGGAAACGATGTTCGCTGCCATTCTGGCATTACGTCAATGGTGGAGGTTTCATTGGTTTGGGAGGAGTTGCTGTGACCGCCATTGTTACGACTCTTCGTCATATTACGGAGAAACGTAGTGAGAATCCGATTTATCCGCATTCCCTGTAGTGCGTGTCGAGGCCGAGGCGCCGTTTTCTAGGTGTTAACTTTCCAGTGAAGACCATAGACGGATCCATCAGTCGACGCATTCTCAGCGTAGCATGTCCACGATGAATCCCGAGTAGTGAGTAAACTTCCTTCTGCGCAGACATAAGTGTAACAAATTTGCCACTTTGTATAAATTATCAAGCGATAATATGGACGCTTCTGTGATGAGAAAGCGTCCACGTTATTGCTCCCGCAGGATCTCTGCTCGCTATGTTAGGGAATAAAAAATACGGTGTGCCCTTTGATTTTCATCGTCTTGACAGATTTACCCTTCCCTCTCGTCGCTTTCCCCTACTACTCGAAACATGGCACTCTTGTATCATAGTCCATATTTCAGTATTTTTTACTGTTAGATTTTCACTTTGCATTAGCCGACCTTGGCTCTTTTCTCGTAATAGTCCTGAGAACAGGCACGTATAAATTAATTTAATTGTTAACAAATTGACATCCTTTTTTTGAATTTTATTAGGAATTATACTTTACAAAATAGTTTTTCTAATTTAAAAAAATTTACCTTTAAAAAAATTTTTATTTTACAAAATGATTTTTCTAGTTTAAATGTCCTGTGTTTGTATTAGTTGTGATTTTAAATTCTTTCTAAAGTTAGAGACATTGAATCATTTCTCTCTGTTTGTAAGAATGTTTACAAATTATAATTGTAATTTATGCTAAAATATTTTCTTGTTTCAGCGATTACTTATTTAAATTGCTTCTAATCGGTGATTCTGGCGTTGGAAAATCATGTCTCTTATTGCGTTTTGCTGATGACACATATACGGAAAGTTATATCAGTACCATCGGCGTGGATTTTAAGATTCGAACCATTGATTTAGATGGAAAAACAATAAAACTACAAATCTGGGATACGGCGGGTCAAGAACGGTTTAGAACAATTACAAGTTCTTATTATCGAGGTGCACATGGTATTATTGTTGTTTATGATTGCACAGATCAGGAGACTTTTAACAATGTAAAACAATGGTTGGAAGAAATCGATCGTTATGCCTGTGATAACGTCAATAAGCTCTTAGTCGGCAATAAATGTGATTTACATACGAAGAAAGTTGTAGATTATACAACGGCCAAGGTAAACAGCACATATACTCTTTTTTTATATTGCATAATTTATTTAAATATGTTACAGTCCTCATTGCATAGCTGTATTTTGTTATAAACAGGAATATGCCGATCAACTCGGAATACCATTTTTGGAAACATCAGCAAAGAATGCAATGAATGTAGAGCAAGCTTTTATGACAATGGCTGCTGAAATAAAACTTAGAGTGGGCCCACCCTCGAGCGGAGCGAGTGATCCAGCCAACAAGGTGAAAATAGAACACGGACGTCCAATTGAATCTTCTAAATCTGGATGCTGCTGAGAACTATAATCTTGTGTCTCGTTTAACCAAAGTAAGCGAAATGAAATGTGTGTATATGTAAGAGTTTAATAGATTTAAACTCGAATGTGAATTATTAATTTATAGGGAACAATGATATCTTTTTTGCAGAACATCTAATGTGGTTGCGGTCCGGGTACTGCAAAATTAAACTTATTACTGCAAGTATAAGAACATGGAAGTTTTAGTTTACTCCAACAACAAAAAAGAAGGAAAAAAGAATCTAACACACTCATGGACCACCAACTCTTCCTTCAGAGTTGTACGAAACTCTCGTCCACCTGCCCTAAAATTTCGTTTTTGTAGTTATCTTTCCAAAGAAGAAAAGACGGTTAATTAACGCCATTTTCTAGTATAAAGTTCGACTTTAGATAAATTCGTCGAATTAGTATTGATAATATCGAGCGAGTGTAGATGTGCGTGTAATGGGAGGGACAACTCGGGTCTTGAGAAGTAAATTGAATATTACTGTGTATGGTGGTTATTACGATAAGCACTTTAATTTTCTTTTTTAGCCTAATTGTAATATGTACAATAGAATATGTGTTTGGCTCTATAGCCATTTCTATTCCTCTATACAATAATCCAGAAAAATTTCTCATGTTTTTTCTTATGTTTCATTCTCTATTTTCTTTTAGATGCGTAAAAGATTAGGTCATTTTTTTCCTAGTGAAATTCCACATGCGATATCCTTCCTTTCTTTCTCAGTAGAATATATACATATATGTATAATATATATATACATATATGTGTATATATATATATATATATATATATACATACACATATGATGTAATGTAATTTATAACAAAAGAAATATTTCAATGCTAACTTGAAGCGCAAACGTGGCGTATGTTACGTGTGTATACGTATATGTATGTATATGTATGTACATACATGTATGTATTTATATATATGTATATATATATATTTATACATATATATATATATATGTATATGTATAAAATATATTTAAGAAATGTGCCGCTCACGCGCAACCAAACGATGGAGTGGCGAAATCTTCGTTTGTGTTTTCTTAAATTTTATCATTGGTCCTCGTCATGCTTTTTTTACATAGTTCAAATGCGATCCAAGAATCTACAAAAATAATCTGCGAACTAGCTCCGATCAAGCAGAAAAGCGAGGATATTTTATACAAGTTAAGAGATATTACAGTTACATATAATCCAAATCGTAGCTTTGTATCGTGTGAGAGGGCTATTTGTGACGGGTATACGATATAATGGCATTCGAAAAGTTACAGGTATAATAGTAACTGTAATTATAATAAAATATACGGATGAATAAACAGCTATATCTAAACGAAAAATTGCATTCTTCAAATTCCGTGGACATTCAGGATCATTTCGTAATTATCACTTGGACACGTCACGCACACGTGATATATGCATATGATATGCACGTGGGCGTATAAAAACGTGTAAAGCCTGGCATTCCACATGTTTTGTTATCTGTCAGCATACCTTGGCATACCTAACAAATCAATTGTTGGCGATGTTTATATCTTAAAATCGTCATAAATTTGATCTGTCCGATGATTTGAAATTCCATCCCGACAATGAAATGCGATCGTATTATTTTTGAGAGAGAGAGAGAGAGAGAGAGAGAGAAATCATAATTTTTTAATTTTATTAGGTGTTTAATTCGTAGCGTTTTTTAATGAAAGAATGTTATTTATTTCACATGAGCATTAAAAAATACATTAATGAAAGTACTTCCCATCACTTGTAAAACGCTACGAATTAATTCCAACACCTAATATTTAAAAATTTTTTAAATATTAAATTAAGATTAAAATAGGCTGTTTCCCTTTCCAAAGGTACAGTACGATAAGTTTTATCTTTATTATTGAAAGCTGAGAAGAATAGAACGATATTTATGTCTCCCAAGGAATTCTAAGCTATTTTCCTTTTAAGGATTCCACACAATCAAAGAAATAAGAGAATAAAAAATAAGAATTTCAATTCAAAACGGAAACTGTATTCTACAAAATATAATTTCTGATAGATTGAGATTCTTTTTTACTGTTCTCTGTTCACTATTCTTTTGTGCGAAACCCTTAAAAGGAAAACAGCTTTAATTATAAATGTATAAGATCGAACTATGAATGAATATATAACACTCTACGCTAGATTATGCGCGATTTGAGACGATTTGAAATTCGTAATTAGATATTTGTTTGAGCTATAACTGCAAATAACGCGAATGGATGAGTTTGCATTGTGATTCATTGTTTACTACTTGTGCCGATTCGTCAGCGGAACGGGTTTTTTTTTACAAATTTAAAGAGCGCGAATCATCACGAATCGCGCCACGTTGACATCTGGTGGTCGAGCTTGTTTACTAAGAATGACATTCTTGTGCGTATTGTTGAACGCGGTGATATCAATCGTACATAGATCACGTTTCGCAATCCAAGAAATGCGAGACCGAATCGACAAATTAAAAATGTACACATAAACGAACAAACAGCGATGGTCATTCTATAATCGCAGTTTCTGTGAGCTTTTCTGGACTACTCAAGTGTTACAATCTAACCTAATTTTTTCTTTCATGCTGCTCTGCAAGCATAAACTGTTTCAAAATGATGCAACAATATATGAAGGAATTGGAGCAGGTTTCGATTAATCTCTTTTTTTCATTCATTAAAAAATTATTTCATGATTTATTTCGATATTACATGATTTTATGTATTAATCATTAAGTTTAATATATAAGAACAGAACTACACAAGAACTACCTAGTCATTTTAAATTTAATTTTTTAAATAAATGCAATAAATTTAATACCATATAATTTATAAATTTCTGTGCAATATCATGTTAAGCTATTATGAATAGATTGCAACACTGTTTCACAGGATCCATTTGACCCTGAAGAATTTGTCGAAAGATTAGCTTGGAGAACTGTCAATGATAACACGAAAGATGGAGGAAAGACATTTTTTGATCCAGTTATCGTTCACGAGACTTTTTTGCAAGCAATTAAAGACTTACAGATCTTACAAGAACGTCAGCAAAAGAAATGCGATAAATTAGAAGCTGCACTGAAGGAAGAAGAAGCTCGACATACATTTGAGATATTAGAATTACAGGAGAGAAATCGACATTTTATTGAGTTATTTCATCAGTTAGATGAGAGAATAAACCTTGTGGCTACTAAAGTCTTACATCTGGGAGATCAGTTGGAAAGTGTCAATACACCGAGGGCAAGAGCAGTTGAGGCTCAAAAATTAATGAGACACTTCTCGGAATTTTTAAGTCCTGGTCCATTGACAGATCCAATTTTCACAGATAAGTCCTCGGTAAAGATAGAAGATAATTAAATTATTTTTACAACTAAAAAATTTACTTGCAAAAAAAGAAATTAAAACATAAAGAAAAAAAGAAAAAATACTTTAAAAAAGCATACTTTTATTTCTTTATAATTTATTATATATTCCGAAATTACACACATTTCAAAATTTTAATAATTCAGGATATTGAAATTCATATTCTCTGGAAAACTTTGTTTTTTTCAATTATGTTGTAGTAAGTGAACGATAATATGGAAATAAAGTTTGATAAATAAAGTTTATTTAAAGTGATTAATAAAGTTTATTCAATGTTATTTGTTACAGTTGAACGATGCTGCGGATGTGATACAAAAACTCCATCTCATAGCCCAGGAACTTCCCTCTGAAAAATTTGAACACGCCAAGAAGAAAATTGGTGTCAAGTATGACGAAATAGAACGGAATCTAATCGAGGAATTTGTAAGAGCGCACAACAGGGAAGATGCGCCACGTATGAGAGAATTGGCGAGCACTTTGGCAAATTTCAAGGGTTACTCTCAGTGCATCGATGCATTTATAGAACAAAGTCAAATGGGTTCCTTCGGTGGAAAAGATGTCTTTCAAGATGTCATACCTATGTGTACAAAGTATCACAAGCTTATGCAACAGGTGTTCTCTAATCCTGAGCAAGTGATGGCTAAGTTTGTTTTAAACATTTACCATCTGCGCCTTCAAAAATATGCGGTGGCTAAATTAGCTGACAAAAACGATTCCGAAAAGTATCTTAAAAATCTGTACGATCTATATACAAGGACTGTTAAGCTGTCCAATGATCTAAAGGTCTTCAATATGGGCGCTGATGAAACTTATCTTGCCAAACTTACAAGAAACATCTTTCAGAAATATTTAGATACTTATATTAGGTAAGTTCATAATTTAGAATTATGCTGCTGAAAATAATAGACCTGGCTAATGATTATTATTGATTATTTTAGTATCGAAACGAAGGCATTTCGAGAAAAGTCAGCAACTTTGCTTATAGAGTATTACGAATCTAAAAATCATCAGAAAAAGCAATTGCAAATGGGTGGCTTTCAAGAATTACGTAGAGACTTGCAGGCTGTATTAGGTGCAAGAACGAATATAAACATTGCTCAAATAGAAGATTACGGAGGCGAGACATTTTTATCAGAAGAACTAGCAATTGCGATACTACAGAGAAGCAAACTCGCGTTTCAAAGATGTCAATTACTTTCGCAGTCTGTTGATATATCTACAAATGCACTGCAGATCTTGGAAATATTATTACAATATTTAATAAGCGAGCATGTAGACTATGCATTGGAATTGGGCTTACAAAGTGTACCGATACCAGAGAGTAGGACTCAACCAGAAATTCATTTCTTCAATGTAGTGCATCAGTGTAATGCCATTGTCCGACTTTTGGAGGAACAATTCAACGACAGTGTACTGCCTCTTGTTATGTATGCAAGTTTTTTATTTATCTGATATGCTTTTTTTACAATAGCAATACAAGTTATAATACTATGTTTTTTTTTTTTAGTTCGACACTCAAACACGCTGATTGTTTGTTAAAGAAAAAAGCGGTATTAGAGCAAATAGATGTCAAGTTAGACATCGGCTTAGACAGAAGCATAAACGCTATTGTAGGTTGGGTAAAAGTATATTTACAAAGCGAACAAAAAAAGACTGATTTTAAGCCGGAAACCAATGTGGATACTGTGAATACTCCAGCCTGTTTAGTAGTGGTACAGTATGTGAGCGGTATGATACGACTGATACGAAACACCTTGGACGGCAGGCATTTAGATACCGCTCTCAAGGAATTAGGAATTAGATTCCACAAAATCATTTACGATCATTTACAACAATTTCAATTTAATTCCGCTGGTGCTATGTGCGCGATATGCGACATGAATGAATATCGCAAGTGCATTAAAGAACTCGAGGTTGAATTTGTTACGAATCTCTTTGATACTTTGCATGCTTTGTGCAACTTGCTGTTGGTTAAACCGGAAAATCTGAAACAAGTTTGCACAGGAGAGCAGTTGGTATGTTGTATAATATATTATATTCAAGAAATATATTTTTAGAAATATATATTATATATATATATATTTTTTTATTACAGATGACACTCGATCGTACCGTTCTACTTAATTTTATTCAATTAAGGACTGATTACAAGACACAGAAGTTAGCCAATTGTTTAAAAGGTATAACAACTTAATGACATACTCTGCTTAAATAAAAATCGAAAAATACTTCATGCTCAGCCTACTTCTTCATGATCAATGATTAAACTAGCTACCAAATATATGAAAACAAGTAATATCATGGTTAAATAATTTTTTAATCATTTTTTTTAAATATGATTTTCGCCTTTAGGCTCATTCATCTTATTATATTTGCAAATATATAGCATTTGCAGAAAATAGTACTCTTCAAAATAGATTTATCCTATTCATTATTTTATTGACAAATCACAATAAATGAGTTGATTAGAGATAACAAGACATATGAAAATTTTAACTAAATTAAATTTCTGACTTTATATCATGCATTCCACAATTTTTGATAAGATAATATTAAAACGAAGTCTAATAACATAAAAGAAAACAACAAAGAATGGAGAATTTTGGCGCACAATTATATATTTTATTATACATCAGAGATATTAATTACAAGTAGTTTCTTTTAATGTTACAGTGTGTGTAAAATATTGCAAAAACATTTCATATTTCATACTTCGAATTTTTTTTACAGATTGATAGATTTGAAATTTGCTTTTATTTGTGCGCGAAAATTCGTGTTTTTATTTATTACAATATTCTGTTATTCGTTTAAATTTAGTATTATAAATATAGTTATTCAGATATTTGCACGTTTACAGAAGAAAATATTTATAAAAGTCATTATATTAAACGTCTAATCAGAAAGCATTCCATGTCTTTTAAAATTAAAGAACTGCTAAAGTTTGACAGTTCACATGTCGTCAATATACGCCGTCTAAACGCGACAATTTATAGTTCCATACTGTAGGAAATCGACTTCAACTTGATTAAATGACTTTTTAATGAGTTATGAAAAAAGTGGAAAGAGACGCGCAGTCCACTGTATATCAGCGCATACGGTAGTTGTTAGTCTCGTGTACTTGGCACAACTCCCCTTTAAAATCTAATTCAATGCTGAAATCCAGATCTCTGTAATTCCTGGCATTGGGCCTCATCGAGAATACGCCGTATATTTCTTCTCCCTTCTTCACTGTCATATACTCGTCGAAATAAAAGACGGTTTGCTTCCAATGTGTGTACGGCACTTCCGGTGCGGTACTGAAGCCAATACGTTTGTGGCACTTTGTGAATTCGATGTTGAAGAATGTAACTAAAGCTTGTACATAGTCATTTCTGCGGACTTGAAGAGTAAACGGTGACGAGAACTCAAGATCGGCCTTTGTTACTGTGTACAGATCAACTTCTTTAATTAGGCATGCATTTGTAACAACTTGTTTTGGATCGACAACGTCCACTAGCGGTTCGCTAATGGCCACCTTCCTTATGCTACTCATGTCAAATCCATACACGTCATCCCACCAATTGATCTTTTCGTCTTTGTACTGTCTATCTTCGATCCCACAGATGAAGAGAGTTGCTTTATCAGGGAAAAGCATACCATCTTCACGAAGCCATTTGTCTCTGGCAAAGAGTACTGTATCCAACATCGATTCATAGAACAAACAGTAGCCCATCCATTCAGATATTATTATGTCGACCTTTTCTATTCCATCGGGCAATGAAACTTCTTCGACTTTTCCTTTAAGTATCGTTATAACATTGGACAGATTGTTCGCCTCTACTATTTTTTCTGCATATTCAACAATATTGGAGCATTCGATACCAATGACTTTAGCTGCACCAGCTTTCGCTGCAAACATGGAGAGAATACCCGTGCCACAGCCAATGTCGAGAACTGTCTTTCCTTTGAAGAGATGTTTATTATGATACATGGAGTTTCGGTAAGTTACAGTGCGTACTTCATCCTTTAACATTTCTTCATGTATTCCATAATGAGCATAGGAATCAAAGTAGTAATCCCTTGATGTCATATCATCAACAGATACGGATTCTCTGCAGGATTGTGCATTAACATTTTTATTCACAGTAGTAGGCTCTGCTGCTATGTCCATGGATTCCATTTCTGATGTCTGTAATATTTATAGAGAATCAAAAACTGTTCGACCATTCAAATAATCTAATTAAATTATTTTGCTCTTTAATTTATTGTGTGCTTATAAGTATTGTAAAATTGTAAATTTGGGTCTTTATGATAAAAGGTCAGGTAAAATTTTATGGTCAAATTTCTTCGAAACAAAGAATGACTTTAGTAAAACTATTTGGTAATGTAATAAAAATATTTAAAAATTCTGAATTTTTCCATAATTTTTGAAAGCCTAAAATAGTTAAAAAAAAACCCGACTAGACAAAAAGAGTAAAAGAGAATATGATTACAGATAGAGGGTTATAAAGTATAAAATACAATACTTTATAATCTCGTTGTATTATAACAATGGAAAAAGCTTCATTTCATGATACCTGTCCTTTTCAACCTAAACCTCTTTCAGTTTACTCTTTTTTTTCCAACATGAAGAGAAAAGAAGGAAAGAGATGAACCGTGCAAGAAGTTTTAATTAAAAAAAACACAGGTATGTAGATATGTGCTCTGCACTGCTTAATATCACTTAATCAATGTAATAACGACAAATGCTTAGCTTCAGTATGGAAAAAATAGATAAATCACATAAGAACGTATCGGTCATCACACTGCATCGTATAAATGTATAAAGTACACACATATACCCTACTATTGTTTATACTACAGAAATAAATACGGTTTAAGTAATAAATTTACAATGACGTTCATAAGTACGATTAGCGTAGGGTCTATAGTCCAATGAACTCGCTCTCGCGCCGGCGAGATACACGTGCCCGCCAAAATAAATGGCGTCTCTTTCCGAATCGAATGGCCAGTCGATATCCTGCCAGCACGCGCTCTATTCTGTGATTGCTATATCGTTTCCGCTGGCCTATATAGAATGTCTCTCGAGTACTGCGAATCTCCCTCTTCTCGATAATCGCGTATCCGTAATTAGGATTACTTAACGTTTTTAATCGCGGAATCGCCTCAGAAAATGTATCGCGACAGCGTGATTCTCAACTCGCGCCGACAGCCTTGCAGGTATCTCTACTGTGCGAGACGCGTGAGGACTATATTCATCATGACAAAGCCGATGTCCTAGCTGTTTTGTACTCCGATAGTGCGCATCTATTGGTTACAGAGCGTATCGGTGCGTGAATAATAGCCCGTTAGAGGTAAAGTTTTCCGTTATTTTATTGAATAACCGACTCCATAAAACTCACCGAATTCTCCGTAGTACACACGCGACTCTGCTTGATTTCTACCGGCACTTCATCACTCGTCGCCATTTTGACTGCGTCACAGCAGACGACCGGATCATCTCCCAGGCCCGTCATTAGCAGGGGCTCCGCACAATAAGGGGGCTCCGCACAATAAAAGGAACAGGGAACAGAGAACAGAGAATAAAAATTTCAACCTATCAGAATTGTGTATTCCACAATACATGATTTCTGATAGGTTGAAATTCTTATTCTCTGTTCTCTGTTCCCTGTTCCTTTTATTGTGCAGAGCCCTTTACTAGTATGGGAAGCGTTTCTCACTAATCGCGATCGTGACATGCAAATATGAATTTTTTTTTTTTTAAAGAATACTTCATGGCTTATCGATTTTTTCCAAAAGCAAATAATGAAAAAATTATTAATTATATAAACAAAATTATATTATGTAAATCTAAAAATATTTGTAAATATCGTAAAGAAAATTGATAACTTATTAATAGCGTTTTCTCTTGGCTGCACTATCGCCTACTAATGCAACAGTGTTTCCTTGGCTGATGGTAGGCGAACTCATTCGATGTAATGTATTTCCATGGCTATAGTATAGTGCAAATTTTATGCACGAAGTGGAGTTTTGCTATACGATCTCAAAGAGACGGTGTAGAGCCAGTATGACATTAAAAATTTGAAAATGGAAGTCAACCGGTAGCAGAATTAAACACAATAGCATGAAATAGTGTACATCATGGTGTATGTACACTTGTGTAGTGCAGCACTAATACAGCACTTATACGTAACTGGTGTAGTGCGAGGTTACACTCAGTGTATTCCTAGAGAAAACGCTATTAAAATTCAATCGTATTCCTCTTCCTCACCAGTAACAAATTCTAATTCAACATTATTTCCATTTATTTGAAAGTAAATAATAAATATTTTCCAAATCTGACCAAATAAAGAAACCAAAAGTATTAACAAATCAGTGGTCTCAACTAAACACGATAGCGTGAAGTAGTGTACCATGCAGTGTACTCCATGGTGTACACCACTTCAGTGTAGTGCAACACTCACACTGGACAATTGGATGCCACTCAAAAGTTCCATTTAAAGCCGGCGGCACATAATGCTTGTTTTTCTGCTGAATTGCTAGCTGGATTAGAATCTTGCCATCGTATTGGCTACGGTGCTGGCAGTGCCAATATCGCAGCCAATACGGTGGGTAATTCTAATCCAATTAGCAATCCTTAGCAGGAAAACAAGTGTGCCGCAGGTTTAAAAGTAAAGCTGACTTTTCATGTTCAGCCCACTGAGGCAGTAAAATGCTACTATTGATTAATAATTTTTTTGTTTTAACGCACCTCTAATACAATAGGTCTGTTCACATTAAATGAAATATTTTTCTACTTAAAATGAGATAGATATATATTTGGTCTTGAAAAAAGAGAAAGCGAAGATGCCGAGTGCAAAAAGTGCAAGCAACGCGAACAGATCTAATATATCGAGATGAGATATTATTAAGATACAGACACAATAGAAGGAATAAGGAATTAAGAATAAGGAATAAGGAATAAGGATTTCAATCTATTAGAAACCGTGTATTTTGATGTCTCTGATTTCTGATAGGATCTATTAGAATTATTTATGTCCATTTCCATGTAGATTGACTTTAATCTGGGTTCAATTTATTCTTCGTCTTTTTAATCTTTAAAATTAAAATAAGACGAAGAATAAATTGAACCGAGATTAAAATCAATTCTACTTTGATGGAAACAGGCATTATTCTTTGTTCCTAATTCCTTATTCCTTTTATTGTGCGCAGGGCCTAATACTCATATTCGTAGGATGCTTTCCAGCAAGAACATAGTCAGACATAATGTAACACAGAATCATTACATCCTTATTGCTTACCTACTTAAACAAGGATAAAACGATTTACTGTGTTACACAATGTCTGATTGTTCCTTGCTGGAAAGCACTCATAGTTAGGCCGATATATTTAAGGCTTCTTTAAATTTATCTTTAGATATTCTACGAATTATTTCATTGGCTGCTGAGTATCTAAAAATAAATTTAAGAAAGCTTTAAAGTACAAGGTCTGACTATGAATACAGGCATAAGTTTACTCTATCTCCGGACCCGACGTAAAGCACCCGCCATTCCATCTCTATGATACATCCCTGGCAAATCCCTGATGAAGGCGCATATGCGTCGCGCCGTTTCGATATCGAATCTCTCCGAGTGGCGTGCATTTGCTTTTCGCGCAGACGGCGGTCGTGCGAACGAGAAAAAAATCGCCCGTTACTTCCGGGTGTGGTTCGTCGTTTGGCTTCCGGTGGTAGTCGCGTAGTACGGTGTTGTACAGTTCAGTGCGGTTCTTTACGGCGCATACATTTGTTGCGTGTTATTGCGTGCTCCAGACAGTTTTTTCCTCTCGATGTGACGACGTTACAGAAATCGTCGTATCATGACCTAATGAAATCGGCCGAGTCGGCTGATAAATAGTCTCATTAGGCTGGGAAATGGGCTGAGAACAGAAACTCATACGCATTTGTGTCGTGGAGTGTTACGGAAAGTGTCATATTCTTAAAACGGGTCAACAATCTGTGTACTGTTCTGCCTGCGTCCTATTTGCCTCACCATCAAAACAGTAAGAACGTACAGGACGATGCAAGTTTTATGTGCGTTTGTTCTAATGTTCATCTAGTGTTTCTGATCCGATCAAGTTTAACGTCCACATCGTGGAGGTCTAGAAGATGCTGGTGAGTAAACAGGCGAGAGAGAGAGAGAGAGAGAGAGAGAGAGAGAGAGAGAGAGAGAGAGAGAGAGAGAGAGCATAGAATGATGGCAGCAAAAAATAGCAGCAATTACAGTAACAACAACGGTAGCCGTGGAAGCTTGCGTTTCATTCTATATATGCCTGTGTGGACTTGACTTTGTCCTCTCATATTTTTTTCAGAGTCCGTTATGCCATACCGCTTTGACGCGTTCGCGCTTCTTTCATCTCTTCCTCTCTCTCTTTCTCTCTCGCTTCCATTTCTTTGCGCGCGCCCACGCACGTATGTACCTATACATATTCACCTTTACTCCTTCCTTTCCCTCTTTCTCTTTTTATCTTTTGGAGATGAGCCCGGATGCGCGAATCTCCTGACGCAATGCTGTCGCATGTAGGTAATGTATCTCACGAGGTCTGGAAATTTCTGTTTTCTCTCGTGGATGCGTGGGAAAATTTTCATGTAGTTTTCTGTTCGTATTTTTGTCCATTTCTACTGATATAGATCAACGTTAATCTCGATTTAATTTAATTTTTATATTTTTTTAATTATAAGAATTAGAAAAAGGTAAAAAATAACTTAAACGAAGTTAATCTAGAAACATTAAATGTGAAAGGCATTTATGTAAGATGACTATGGCTACCAAAGTGTATGCGTTTTGTTATTATTAGCTTTTCTTTTTTTATTTATGTCTCTCTTTTTTACTTGTATACTTGTGTTCTTCACTTTATCGCTGTTTATAATGCAAGCATACATGAATTAATTGGGCTTTTTTAAATTATTATTAGGACATATGGTACACATGTCTTTATCTGGTTACTTTTTAAATAAAAATCAATTTATTTTTAAATAAAAACTAATTAATCTATATAAGCGAACCTCAAATATGTTTGAGATAAACAAATACATGTTGATGTTTAGTTATATTTTGTACTTATATATATATATATATAAAATTTGAGAGAGTTGATTTATTTCTCTCAGATTTTATTTTTGTTTCATTTGAAGATATTAAATTAAAATACTTATTTTAAATGGAGAACATATTAAAAAATATAGTTTAGAGTATGAATTTGTGTATACACACACACACACACACACACACACACACACACACACACACACACACACACACACACACACACACACACACACACACACACACACACACACACACACACAGGGTTGGCCATATTCGACGGAAAGATGTTTTTTTTCAATCATGGGAAAGAGATGTTAGATCGAGTAACGACGTTTCCCATGATTGAAAAAAAAAACATCTTTCTGTCGAATATGGCCAATCCTGTATATATATAAAATTGTAAAATATTTATACATATATACTTTCCTTATTTTAATAATATATTAAATATTTCTTCTGCCATAAAATAATCATTGTTTAAAGATTAAATACAAACTTCTTTTTATTATTTATTATCTTATTTTTTCTGTCTAACTTATATAATTTATTTAATTATTTTGTATGAAAAGAATCTTATTGTATACACATGTGTGTGTGTGTGTGTGTGTGTGTGTGTGTGTGTGTGTGCGCGCGCGCGCGTGTATGTGTGTGTATGTGTGTGTACATTAATATTGTTTTACCATTATTAGTGAAGTTGAAATCAGTTTGTTCGGAATATAAATTATAAACTGTGGAAAACATTAAAAGACACAAAACTTTACTCCAAAAGAAAAAATGATTGTTTCTTTTTGTAAACGATAGCCAAATGTCTCAAGTTCAATTTATAATATTTACATTACACAATATGATATGTAATATACATTATAATAATGTTACATATAATACAACATAAAAAGTAATAAATTTTTATATACATCTTTGATTGTACTATTATTGTTACTCGTATGTTAATTTATTAAAACAAGGTTGTCACAGATCTGGAAAACCAGAAGAATCAGGGAAAGTCAGGAAAATTGGTCATGAAAAATCGGGAAAAGTCAGGAAAAATATAAAAGAGAATTTTGAACTTTGTTCACAAATCCCTTAAACTGCTCTTACTTCAAATAATTTTTGTAATTTTTTAAATATTATATCTGAACGTATGAAAAGAAGAGCATAAAAACCACCGCATAAGATATTGTTTGTGATATTTAATTATCATTACATTAATAAAACATTAGACGTTTCGGCCACAATCTGGCCATTTTCAGTAAATTCACAATATTCTTAAAACGCAGAATTATATATATCTAACATTATTTATAATTAAATACGTCCAAAACTCGTGCATTTAAAAAAAATTTTAAATAAATAATTAAAATTTATATTTTATTCAGTAATTTTATTTGATTGCTATTTTTAATAATATAAGCTTTCTTACAATTGATTTTTTAAATGTTAAAATTTTTATGTATTTTATATTGGTCATGGAAATTTCCCATTTTTATCTCAGGGAAAAGTCAGGGAATTTTAAAATTCATTTTCTGTGGCAACCCTGTAAAACTACTTGATAAATTTGTGACTACTACAAAAAAACTACTTACAAATGAAAACTACTTAGAAATTCTGATGTGTGTGTGTGTGTGTGAAAAATTATTAATATAATATTTATATTAAATATTAATATATAATTAAATTTATTGTTGTTGCAGGGGGACGATCCACCATCCCTATCGGTGGGTACTGAAGTTAGTGCTAAATATAAGGGTGCCTTTTGCGAAGCAAAAATCCGTAAAGTGGTACGATCGGTGAAATGCCGCGTAACTTATAAACCACAAGGTTTGGGAACCGCTACAGTTGCCGACGATCAAATAAGAGGGACTTTAAGAGTAGGTGCTTCTGTCGAAGTCAAACATGTGGATCGAAAAGAACTTGTGGAAGCTACGATTACAAAAATCCAAGACTGCAGTCAATATACTGTGGTCTTTGACGATGGAGACATTACGACATTGAGAAGAACTGCGCTTTGTCTGAAAAGTGGACGGCACTTTGCAGAAAGTGAAACATTGGATCAACTTCCGTTGACTCATCCTGAGCATTTTGGGAACCCTGTAATTGGAGGTAGAAGGGGCAGACGATCAAGGCAAGCACAGTAAGTGCTGTGGAAAAACGTGTTCCTAAAAATTCTAATAATTGTCTAATACATAAAATTTGTATGCAACAGGGATGAAAGCAGCGAAGATGAAGACAGTCCACCACGAGGTGCTCGTGACTCGGCTTCCAGTGGAGGTGCAAAGGAAGGAATGGAAACTGAACCAGAGATTGGTAGAGTGGTTTGTGTGGAACTCGGCGATAAAAAGAAGAAAGATAATTGGTTTCCAGGATTAGTGGTCGCACCTACTGCTCAAGATACTGTAAGAATACGAGTGAGAGATGATTATCTAGTGCGCTCGTTTAAAGATGCCAGATAGTAAGTGAAGGATTTTTATTATAAAATGTTGATTGTATTGTCATATGTACACATATGGACATGTATTTTCTTCGTATGTACTATATGAAAAAAATATATTAATGGCATATTTAACAGCAGTCTAATTGAAAATAATCTTATTAATTCAATAATAATATTAATGAAAAACACATGTATGCTTTTGATTTAATAAAATCATTTGTTTAATTAATACTATTATTGAATTATCTTAAATTTTGTTAAATTGCTATAAATATTTATATATATATTTTTTTAGTTATACAGTGCCCAAAAAAGAAGCCACAGAATTCACGAAAGAATTAGTTAATAAAGTTGAAAACAGTACTTTGAAGGTTGCAGTAGAAAAAGCGCTGCTATTTTTAGAGAAAAATGAGTTACCACCTCATTGGGACAGGGATTCCCTGTTTGGGCATTCTGTTTCTAGTGGCAATAGCGATTACGATGGAGAACTTGATTCAGATGTAAGATTTCTACTTATTTATATTTTTGCTTTTTCTTTTACATTATATAATGACTATTGAACATAACATAAAATGGAATATAATTTTTCTAGAGTTCGGACGACGAACCGCGTGAAGAAAAAGATCATTTTGTGGCTCAACTGTATAAATTTATGGATGATCGCGGCACACCTATAAACGTTTGTCCGATGATTGGAAATGAGGATATAGACTTGTATCGGCTTTTCCGAGCGGTCTACAAACTGGGTGGCTATAATCGTGTTACGAATCAGAATCAATGGAAAGCTGTAACACGACGACTTGGTTTCTCGATGCAAAATTCGACGTCTTTGTACAATCTTGTGAAACAGGCTTACAAGAAGGTCTTACACTCCTTTGAAGATTTCTATAGAAAATTAGGCTGCACCATGGTAAACCATCCGCGAGGTAGCACGCGTAAACAACGTCCTGGAAGAAGTTTAATCCGCGACAAAGACAGAAATACTCCTATACCGCCACCAGCACCAGCGCAAGTGAAAAATGATAAAGATGAAGATGAGAAGAAAGTCGTGGAGGATGAGAAGAAAGAGAAGAAGGAAGTTAAAAAGGAACAAGTGAAAGAAGAAGAAATTAAAATAAAAAAGAAAGAAGAACCTGAGGGAAATGGTAGTGGTCAGGAGAGCGATGTAAATGTAGAAGGAGATACTGAATCATCTTCTAATAATGAAAAATCGCAAAAACCGACCACGCAAATTTCTGCATTATCTCCTACTTCGTGTGGTACTACAATTACATCATCCAGTCGGACCAAGTCAAAAAGTAAAGAAGACACCAAAAAGAAGGCAACTGAGAAGAAGAAAATCGAAACCAAGAAACAAGAAAAGAAGGATGAAAAAGTCAAGGAAGAAGAAGCCACAAAGACAAGATCCAAAGCAAAAGATGATACTGTGAAAAATAAAGGTGTTTCCGAAGGAAGGGAAACTCGAACACCATCTAGAGAGGCAGAGAAGAAAACAGTATCTAAGCAACGACGTTTAACAGATGAAGAATTAAAGAAACGAGGAAGAAAACGCAAAGAATGCGAAACGGAAAAGTCACGCACAGATGAACAGCTTACAGAGACCGCCCCTTGCTATAAGGGTCCCGTAGAATGTGGCGACAAATTGATAGTATATTATGGTCCAACACACGAATCTAAAGTTACTTACGAAGCAAAAGTTATCGAAATAGAGAAGGAAGGTCCGGAGCCAATGTATCTTGTACATTATACAGGCTGGAACAACAGATATGACGAGTGGATCAAAGCATCTAGAATCGCTCAAAATATTACGCAGTCTCAAGGTAAAGTAAAGCGCATCAAAGCAACTCCCAGGCCTCAAACTCCCAGTACGAATTCATCCAACAAGTTGAAAGGTGCTTCAAGCGCTAACGCAACTCAAAGTCGTCGCCGAGCTCAAAGCGTCGCTCCTACTTCGACTAGCGCCGTTCAACCAGCTTCAACATCTACAAAGGAAATTAAGAAGGAAGAGAAAGATAAGGAAACAATACAACCTAGATCTACTACACCGCTGTCTATCGCTAGTTGTAGCTCCAGAACTAAGAGTCCTGCCACACCCGCCAATAGACCAACCAGAACAACTAGAAATGCAGAGTTATCCGGAATAGAACATCGTAGGCGAACCAGGAGAACCTCGGGACACACGGATATATCTGTCGCATCAGAAAGCGAAGATAGTGAGGGTTACGAGTCTGATACCACAGAGCCCGAGCAAACCAAAACCAGATTAAGAGAAAAGACGGAAGAAAGAAAACGGAAGGAGCGAAGAGCAGAAGAGAGAATTAGAACAGATGATGTCACGGTCAGTGATGCCGAGGACGATAAAGACAACTTGGATGAACCACGTAAAGGCAGGCGTTTAAGAAGATTACCTGGTAAATCTCAAGGCATTAAATCTGAACCTGATAGCGACCAAGAGGAGCAACCAAAGGGTCGGGATTTCGATCTCAATCAAATACGATCTGAATTGAAAGGTTTCGACAAAGCTGTCAAGTTAGAGATTAGAATGGAGGCTGAAGATGAAATCAAACTGGACGAAAAAGAAAACGTGGCTGCGATCACAGTGTCACCCAAGTTAGAGAAAACTGTCGAATCTCCAAAGGTAGAAGTTGTTGAAACAAAAGTGGAAAATACGGAAGACATATATGAATTTAAAGAACCGGAACCGTTCGAGTTTGAGGTAAGAAATAAGAGGGACACCAATAATGATAAAGATAAATTGAAGAAGAGGATATTCGAAGAGGAGGCGAAGAGTCCGAAGAAGAAGCAAAAAACACCGGTTACATCGATAGCAAAGGAAACGAAATCAGAACTACCGGAGAATGATTCTCGAAAGAAACCGAGGAAGTTGTTCGGCAAGAGATCTGATGATACGCACGAAGCAGTGACGACTACTCCCAACAAATCGACATCACAGGCCGCATCGTGTATATCATGTGAGGACGTTTTCAACAAATTATGTGATTCATCCGCGTTATCGTTCAATCAAGTGAAATCGACTATCGTCGAAGAATCCAATAATAAAGTATCTGGCTTAAATCTTTTGTTTAACGATTTGCCAGCAGACGATGAAGGTACACGTGAAGATTCCGAGGACCGTCTGATAATATCAGAGACCGAGGTATCGGAGACGGAACAAGAAAATGTGTTTACATATCAACAGGAGATTCAGTTCCAAAGCGGCAAATCGTCGGATACTATGGAAGCGAGCAAGAATGAAGCGAGCAGTTTAGTCGAAAGCGTGAAAGAAGAAACACCGATTAATACGAGCACTAGTAATAAATCCGCCAATATCCCGGATCAGAAACAGAGCCAAGTCAAACCTTTGCCAAGTCAAGTCTCAGCTGGACAGTCACAATCAGAATTGAAAATGTTAGATTCCAAGTTGCTCGATATCGTTCCGGTTCCATCGCCGATCATGATACCGCCAGCTCCTATAAGCGCACGGCTGCCGGCAACATCCACAATAGAAGAAAAGTTATCGGCCGCGTTGGCGTATCGAAGCAAAGCTAAAGATACCAAGAAGACTTTAGACGAGGAAAATGACCTGCGCGTAATGAAGACAATGAAGGAAGTGTCTAAGAAATTAGACGCTACTTTTCAAAAAGGCAAAGATGCGGATTGTATAAAGATCAAAGATGATAATGTGGCCGAGATAGATAAAAAACGCGAACAGGAAAAGATCACGAATGATGAAAATTTCCGCAGAGAGATTATGCGCGTGGTTAATGTACCTAAGCGAAAAGAAGAAGAACTATTGAAATCGAAGAAAGAAGCAGATCCGAAGAAGTTATCAGAGACGAAAGTAGTCGCTGAACACAAAACTAAACTACAAGATACTACGAGAGACGAAAGCTGGAGGAACGCTGGATATGAAATATCTGATAAAAAGCCCGAAGAAGAATATAAAGCAACGGATCAGAAAGAGAAAGACCGAGAAAGAATTGAGAATCGTAAAAAACAAATCAATCAAGATATTATAGATTCCACAGATAGTAGTGATTCCGAACAAAGACTCGTAATAGACAATGAAGAACCACAAGATGTCAAAGTACCAACGTCTACTTTTGACGTAAAGCTACAAGCGGAATTGGATCGTATAGAAAATACGCAAGAGAGGTACGCGAGATCGCAGATATTGAAAACTTCACAAACTGTCCATCAACAGCAGCAAGAGCAGGAATGTACGGAGTTCAAGACCGATGTAACACCCGTTTTGAAGACAGATGAAGAGGGCGAAACGATGAATTCGCTGCTATGCGAAGAGGAGATACCCGGTTCACCGGCTCCAATGTCCGAGAGCATCGAACAAGCCAATATCGGTCCTTCGTGTAGTTCGCCGAAGAATGAAGTCACGGAAAATAGTATAGTACTAATGGAAATGCCTTTTGCGAGCGCGCCGACTTCGGGTCAAAGTACAACGAGCAGCAGCACCGTTGCTACCCTTAGCATGGCATTGCCGAAGACCGTGGAAGCGTCGATGCCGGTTTCGCTGCCAACGCAACAAAACGCATCTTTAAACATGCGACAGTCACAACAGCAGCAACAGCAACAGCAACAACATCATCAACATCAATACATGGCTTTAATGCCATCACAACGACGTGAGAGCAACGAAGCCGCTCCGGTGATGGATAATACACCGCCGACGACACCCGATTCGAGCATTTCCAACATTTCAGGCTCACCTAGGGAGGAGAGAACCGGTGGTTCATCGCCGATGTCCGAAGATAATATCAAGCTCAATCGCGAGAATTCCGAGGTGGACAATGATAGCGCCGGCAAAGGACCGAGCTTCAGCGAAGATGACGCTCTACCCAACTCTGAGAACAACTCAGCGGACAGGATTCCTAAGCCGCCCGCCAAACGTGGAGTCGATGACATGCAATCACCCAAGAAACGCAAGAGAAACAGAAAACATTCAGAATGCGGCAGTGGTGGAAGCAGCACCGTCAGCGTTGGTGTCGGTGTTGGTGTTGATGTTGGTGTTGGTGTTGGTGTTGGCGTTGGTGTTGGCGTTGATATTGGCGTAGGCGTTGGCGCCAGCACTGGTGGCAGCGGTAGCAGCAGCAGCAGCAGCAGTAGCAGCAGTAGCAATAGCAATAGCAGTGGTGGCGGTGGCGGCAATGGTGGTGCTAGTGGTGGTGGCGGCGGTGGTAATGACAGTGGCAATGGCAGTGGTAATGGTGGTGGTAACGGTGGCAGCAGTGGCGGGATTATTCCGAAAAAATCTGGCAGACAGAATGGTAGGCATGGTAGATACGGAGCTGGGAGCGACAGCGATGACACTAGTGAGGGATTCAATCTCTGTAGCGTCAATAACACGTCGACGAATCACACGAGCACTATCACCAACGTTCCCGATCTCAGTACTTACTCGTCAAGATCACCGAGACCAACAAAGTACAATTTTTATGTCGAATTGGGTACGTTGAGTAACCATATTTTTTTGTTTGCTTATCATGTTAAACATAGTGAGGATCTTTGCTCGTTTGATTACTTTTAATCCTTAGCAAGAATATTTTCTGAAACTAATCTATATGTTGCTATATATTTTATTTTCACAGATCCTGAATTGGACGGTAGTCAAAGGATAGCTGTACTACAGCAGAAATTATCCGACTTACGTAAGACATATAATGCCGTGAAGGTTGAACTCGCTACTATAGAAAGACGTCGAAAGAAATTAAGAAGACGAGAACGAGAAGGTAAAAATCTAATGATATTCTTTCATACTTTCCCTCCAAGCAATGTTAATAACTCCACATGACTATAATTTTATTTTTATAACATAATATATCATGTATCACTTAATAATATCATTTACTAACAAACGTATACTACATACAATCGAAAAAAAATTCATTCTCATTCACATCTGTCTCGTTGACATAGAACTAATGTAAAAATATTCTGTTACAGCAATGAAAGCAGCTAAAGCAGAAATGCAGCAGGCTTGTTCGTGATAGACAACGTTGAAAGATTATTCTTTCGAGTACTAAATGTGACTATTGTAAGCATTATTCAATTGGCACGGGAATCATGCAATCACGCAATGCATCAGACAATTCATGACAGTTTTTATCTGTGTATTATAGCTTAGGTACATTAACATTTGTCCATAATCTTTATTTAAATAAACTGTAGATATAGTCGTAAAATATAGTGCAAGGATGCGTTTGTTCCATAAATTCATTCATATACAATATAGTTGTGTTATTGTACATTACATATTTCGTTAATCTCTTTTTAAGGGTGTTCACTATCTCTAGGTTAATGGCGTTTTTCAACAAGGGACAAGACAGCACGATGTAACTAACAATGTACATTATGTATAACATAGTGAATCACCCTGTTGTTTATCAATCTAATCTCTTGTTAGAAAACGCTTAAATGCTAAAACTCTTTATCTCATTTTATCACTTCACACGTTTGAATACAAAGTACAAATTATGAAAACTGATGCTCTTTATTTTGTTACTTCTCTTCCTCCCTTTTTTTCTTATAAAAAAAAAGGCTGAGAAAGCATTATCAATACGTTACTGTAAAGACATTTTGGGGGAACAAATAATTATATAAGCTGTCATTTCCGTTTTTCGAGTACGATTATATCGATTGCAGTTGAGCTGTTTTCACAAAGTGTTGAGGAAAAGATAAAAAATATATAAGAAGGATTTGTAAAATTGCGTCTTCGATGTTGTAGTAAAAAAATGTAAATATTAAAGCTAGCAAAATTTCGTAAAGCATTGTATTGTGGGTATGAACACAAATACATATGTTTGTACGTTGTAAATGTTGGTGAGAAAGTATTTGTATATTAATATGCATATATAAAATAAAGACAATTTTTAGACTGCAAACTAGTAGACAAAAAGGAAAGAATACCATGTGTATTTGAATTTATGTATATAACTTTGTAAAAATGATATTTTATTAAAAAATACAAGAATATATGATTTGTATAATCGATATTGATCGCGATGCATTTGGTGTTACGCTTTGAAACATAGATTTCTTTATTCTAATTGATCAATCGATCGCTTCGAAGCATTCATAGCTCTAAGTAAACCGCAGCTTCGACATATCGATATACGTAAATTAATATATTTCTCGTGAAAAGATATCAAGATGTACGACATTTTCTTTTTTCTCTTCATGATTGACTGCAGTAATCGTGAACGCAGCTCAACGATATTTTATCTACTATCTATTAGTTTACCGATTTCCATATTATATTTAGCTACCGTTGTACTTTGTCAATCATCATTGAATAATTATTATATACTCATTAGTGTTGTACGTATTGGAAACTCATCAGAGATGCATTTATATTTGTATTTCAACACACATGTCGAAGAGTGCTTCAAGTATAGAGAAATTAGACAAACGCAAAAAGAGTGAAAGTTAATTGTAAGAACGCATCGCGAAAATATAAATCAAATGATGAAGATAAATTTGTAAAAAAATATAAAATTAGGTTGAAAAGATAACAAAATTTTATATGTACTCTCTTAATACTTACATACATTGTATGTGTGTCGCGTGTATGTGTGTCTATAAAATTTTTTAGATATATATATATATAAATATATATATTTTTTATAAAAAGAGATCAATTTGAACTCTATGGTGTGAGAACGCAATTAAGTTTAAGTGTGAAAAAAACGCGGGACTAGATTTTCTTCATTATATATTGTACATAGTTTTACATTACGTGTGTATGAATATAAGTCAAATTTAATAGTTTATCGCACAGACTGATATGATCATGCATTTTGTATAATCATTTCAGAAATGTCGCGAAATAACATATATTTGTCTTGAGAAGACTAGAGGATGCATTTTTGACGTTAAGACGTACATAAATCTTGTTATCGATAATTTGGATTATATGGAAATGCAAATATCTTAAATAATATAGTATAATTGTGCAATGTTTACTATGATAATTACATTTATAAGTATTCATATACGATATTTCATACATTTAAATATTATTAATTAAAATTTATCCTAATATTTTTAAATATATTATTAAAATATATAATATATATACATATAAAAATAATTACAATCGGAGCTTTTGAATGAACGACAAAAAATTTCAAATTTTTTATTTTTTTATTAAAAAATATTAAATTTAAATATATTATTAATATATCATTTATAATGTATAATAATTATTTGGTTGTGTTATTTACTTTAAAATTTATTTTATGGCAAGTTCTAGATTAAAGATTAATTTGTAAATTGTAAATTGATGATTAAGAAGAAAACATATCAACGTAATATGAGATAATAGAGATGTATTACGTATATTATTATTAATTGGATAGTTCTAATTGATGATGAAATATTTTATCGAATCTCAATTCTGTATAGTTTAATCCAGATTATCACTTAAAGCGATGAACGCAGCATATGATTGCGATTTCAAATATTACACATCAACAGTATACTACATTATGATAAACATTAAAAATATAACAAATGCATCCTCTCTCTCTTTCTCTTGTCTTTTGAAAATAATTATTCTTCCTGTAAATCATATAATGTGAAATAGTACATAATAATAAGCACAAGGCGAATTTGCATCGCCAAACAGTAAAATACCATTGTTTCACATAACATTTAACTGTGTCAGTAAATAAAAAATAAATCTTATCTTAACAAAAAAAAACATTCTTTCTCGTATATTAATTGTTACTCCTGCATTTTTATTTACATAAATCCTGAATATATCAAAATGTATCGAAAGGTAGAATGAAAATGGAAATAACTTTGCAAATTATATTAAAAATCTGTTATACATATTATTTATTACATTATAGCTTGCAAACAAAGATAAACAGATTAACATCTGTGTAAAACTTACGCAAAATTACTTGTTAATACAATATAATTATACAAATATTTATGTTATTGTACTTTGCACTTACTTGTATTTGATTAATAAGATATCTTTTTCGATTATAAACGCAATTAATTAACATAATGCACCATTAATGACAAACATATAATAATACATAATATACAATATCTCTTTTATCACTTGTTCTGTGTATCAACATAACGAATAACAGAAAATTTTATTGTGAAAATCAATGACTAAAATATATATGACTTACTTCTTTATATGTATCATAAGTATAAGTTTCCATATCTTAATTTTACACGCTCTAATTTTTTATAGCTAAGATATTTCTACATTATACAATATGGTATCGCATAAAGATTGTTTTCCAAGAGTATAATATATATCTTTGTACATCAGTAGAATTGATACGTTAAAGATACAACAGTATCTCCTTAAAGATAGTTAAAGAATCTTATAAAACATTTTTAAAGAAAAATTATTGTAAGATTCATAAAATAATATATATATATATATATATATGTATATATATGTGTGTGGTGTGTGCGCGCGCGCGTTTGTTGTGTGTGTGTATGTGTAGTGTCTAATTGTAAGAGATGCATTGAGTATCGCGTATCCACAGTAGTAAAGCAAGATTATAAATAAAAAAAACAGCCGCTATATAACTGGAACAAATATACAATATCTCGAAAATAACAGATATAAAATTTAAATTTTGTAAACGAATTTGGTTAGATTTAATGTCTCCTATATAGGATATTTATCTATCATTTATTATGCTAACATGATCGAAATTTGATTTGATCATTTTTAATTGCACATTCGACATTTTTCTCTCAATAGATCTTTATATAATACAGATCACTATTTTTTACACAATGCAAATCCAAAATTTTAATTTTTTATCAAAATTTATGATTTGTATTATTACTTTGTAGTTTCTTTGAAGATTCGGAGTATATACATATTTTTATTTTTAAAGTTAAATATATTTTTAATAATTAAAAAGTAAAGCAATTCATTAATGTTTTGATAATTTTTTTCAATAAGAGAGACTTGATCAGAGGTATATCTATATTATACAAAACTCCTGAATATTAAAATTACAGTGAATACTTTGGATACTGCTAGATATCTTCTACATCCCTATAATGTGAATATATATGCATATGTATGTATGTGTGTTGCGTCTGTACACATATATGCATTTTTTCGATTATCTCAATATTATTGCGCTTGCCCAGAACATTTAAAGTATTACTTTCTTCCAAATAGTTTGCTCATTATTAACCATAGACCAGCAAGAAAAAAATGTCCTCATATAATTTGTTCAAATTGAAAATTAACACTGCTTATATACACATATAACGTTACACATAAAGAAATGTAATTCTTTGTGCAACGTTATATTTCTTTTGTTCCGTTTGATTATTTTCTATATTTTTGAGATATTTTGTTCCCTCAGAAAATAGTAGTAATGGACATTGGCATTGAATAATTTTCTTTAATACCGTTAATGAATACTTGAAACGAATAATGTAACATGAAAATATCGTGTTTACGTAGAAAAATGTAATGTTACATTTTACCTCACCCTCTGTCCTTTTCTTTACACGTTTCACTTATAATCTGTTAAAATGAAATGAAAAATTATATGGGAATCATCCGAGCTTGGCGAATGGCGCTTTGAGCGAAAGGATATACTATGTTCCATTGCACATGTCAACAAGGAGGTGGGCTAGATGTTGGAGCTGTGTCTACGGTTGTCGCGGAAGAGGATGCTACTGCAGTTGCCTTATTATCGGTGTTTAATCTCCGCCTGGTGTACATGATTTGTTCCATTAACTCATGATGCGCCTCTAATCGTTCGATGCAATGTAAACATGCAGTCTTTGGTAGCGGGTCATTCATGTTTACCTGTACAAATGCATACAAAATTGTTTTATTATAATTTATATTTCTTTAAATATCAAATTATATAGATGATAAAGTGATTGGTGATAGAAAATAATTTGAAAAAAAGACAGTGTTGATAGTTCTTACAAAATCTGACAATGCCCTGTATTTGTAAAACACATCAGGAGGTGAAGTGGTATAAACTTAAAAAAAAAAAAAACAGGATACCTACATAGTTATATAG